>NC_073693.1:91886484-91907615 GCF_029784155.1 Uranotaenia lowii | reverse complement strand
TCAGTGCTGCCAAATGCCACATTTAGTTAGATGTAAATGACAAAAATGACAAAATGACAAAAATGATAAAAATGACAAAAATGACAAAAATGGCAAAAATGACAAAAATGACAAAAATGACAAAAATGACAAAAATGACAAAAATGACAAAAGTGACAAAAATGACAAAAATGACAAAAATGACAAAATTACAGAATTTAAAAAATTGACCAAAATTTAAAAAATGACAAAAATGACAAAATTTCAAAAATTATAAAAATGTCAAAAATGTTTCCGATTAATTTCATCTGGGTTTAAATTAAATGCTTTTAAAAAATCACTACCCTCAATTTATCACCCAAAAATGTATCATGGGGGTCACATAATCGGGGATTCACTGAACTTATCTTTTAATAGAACTGCATTTGTGAAAGAGTGTTATATATGATCTCGAACTATTGCGGTGTCTTCATTTGTTTCTTAAGGGAGCCATTTCTGCCCATGTCTTCTTAATCTTCATATGAACGACTGATTAACCCTCCAAAGAATGAATAGAAGCGCAGATTCAAAGCATCTTTTTCACCATTTCAAACTAAGATTTTTTAGAGATCAAGTATGTTCTTTGAAAATGATAATTAAATTAACAAAAAAAAAACTTTTGGGTTTAGAAAATTATAAGCAATTTAAAAATAATTTTTTTTTTAACTTTTTTGTTCGGAACCAACTACAGACAACCTGGTTAACCAAATTCACTTAATTTTGTAATATTTATTTACAAACTAAATTAAATTACCTACACAATGAATCCTAATATCAGCAAAATAGGTAAATATTTGCAGCCTCGAGAATGACAACAAACTACTAGTGAAATTTACCCGAAACGGATATTTTGTAAACAACTTTGGAAGGTTAAATTTATTTAACAGTTTTCTATACCGACGTTTCGGAAACGTACCGATCTATAACAACTGAAAAAGGCTGCTTGAAAGTTCAAGAAACACCGAGAATGTTATTATCCGGTGCCGAGGAAATTTAAAAAAAATTGTAGAGTATGGTGGGGTAAAAGTACGACCTTAGTGCTATTCTATTTTTAGAAAATTTTGCATTTGTTTTTCTTAAAACCCAAGAACAGCATTGTATTCCTTAGACTTTTATCTCTCATTTAAAAAATACGAAGGTAAATGATCAACGCATTTGATAGCAGTAGTGAAACGTACTCTTACCCCACCTATGGGGCAAAAGTTCGAATGATGTGGGGTAAAAGTACGACCATTCAGAATTCCACAATTTTGAATGAAGTCAAGATGGAAATTATTTAATATCAATCTTTGCTTACTTCTGTGTTCCCTTCTGATACAAATCCTTACATGGGCGAACAACCTGTGCGGATTTGGAGTTTTTCACTTATTTACGTTTAGGAAACCCAGTTGAGGAGTAGGCGATGCTTTGTGTGAGCGGCACGCGTTTTTTTCCGCTCTGTCCGTGAAAATTTTCTTTAGGAAGGAAATTTTCGAAGAAATCCGAAAAAGAACATTCCCAAAAAGTGATCGGTTTATTCATAAAGTGGTGTTATGTAATTTTGTACCAGAAGATACAAGTTCGGAGTTTAGAAAGATTTAAAAATTGCATTATTCCGTGTGAAAGAAGAAGAGGGGCTTGCACTGCGCCCTCCGGACCGACAAACGGTATTCAAAATAAGTGTAAAATTTGAGACGGAAGCCACGACTACATGTTGAGCTAAGTATTTTGTTTCATGCTTAATTACTTTTATCTTACTTTTTCATAAATTATGTCCGTATTCAAAAATTAGCGGTGCTCGGGAGCCGTCGCAATTTTTTCGGTTCATTGCTCCAGTAAATTTTGAAAAATTTTAAATTTTAGGCGAAATCCGGATTAAAAGTTAATCAAGTTTCATTGTTGTGCAATATTCGACAGTGTTCTATATAGAGAAAGTGAATTTTCTGCGTTTGAATCGGTGATTTTGAGAAGCTGTGGTAAAAAAGTCTAGTGCAAAATACGCCTCCCGGACCAACAAGACCGGAGACCAGCTTATCCAATAATTTTAGGACGGTTTAAAGATAAGTACATTATGTAAATTGTACATTATTTGTTGGCATTTATAATTATATAACTGTTCTATAATTTTTTTTAAATGAATTTATAGAGTTTTGATAGCGTAGATACTTGATGACTGGAAACATTGCGTTCGGAAGTTTTGATAAAAACCCTTCGATAAGTTCAGATTTCAAAACTCGTATGATAGTCGAGTTCGATTAAATTTCCATTGGAATTTACATACAATTTCTGAAGTAGATTTTATAAGCCCTATCAGATTCAAGTTAAAAAAAATTTCAACTTGAAAAGGTACATTAATGATTTTATTTTCCATTCGTTGATTTTATATGAGACTAAACAAATTTAAAAGGCGCATTAAAATGCATCGAGAAAAAGTCTGAAGAAAAATTTAACAACATTTGAGATTTTTTAAATATTTATTTTCATGTTTTGCATTATTTCTTTTTGAAGTGTACGCTCTAATATGATTAAAATAACAGTTTTGTTTTTGCTTTAGTAAATATGAAATAATAACTTACAACATATTAATTATATAATAAGTTTAAAACTTATTTTTAAAATAATTTTCAATAAGAAATATAACAAAATAATATTAAATTTTATTGGAATCAAAGATTTAAGAATGTCAAGTGCCGTAGATTTACGAATGAAAACAAAATTAACTAAAATAGAAAGCAAAGAAGAATAGCCTTTCCAACAAGACAATTTTGCATTTTTTACCTTTCTTACATTAAGGGTTCCATAAAATTTCCAAATAACATGTTAGAATTTCAATATCATCAATAACTTTTGATGTGAAAGCGTGAGATAAATGCAAATGCAATAAAATATTGTAACTGTTTATTTTTTATTTTTGTGGAATTTTTCAAATTCATTGATATTTTTTGGAACCGTCGTTTTAGTTGCGAATTGTGGCGTCTCTCTCAGTTTTTAATAATTGAGCTGTATAAAGTCTATTCAGAAAAATTTTATCTCGTGTCAAAAATTGGAAATGAAAATTGTTATTTAATTAAGTTGTGAGTGAGATTTGTGATATCGAAAATGTTTACAATTGTACCGAAATCCAAGCAGGAAGTTGCTCCATATTTTTCAGGATTAAGAATGGTCTGAATGGAAAATGGATCGAACCTAAGGATCATTCAATTTATCTGTTTAAACTTTGACCAAATGAGTGATTTCTTTTCTGTTCATTACAAAAGGATTAATGGGTTTTGGTCTAGGTTTTGTCTCTGGCGGGGTCTTATTTGTGCTTTGCTATTTCTCCGGCTAAATGGCAAGGTACGGATGAAATTCCATATTTCTAGAAATTAGGCTGAATTATTGAAAGACTAATTTAGAATTTTATCGAAAATTGAGACCACGGCACAGGTTGATTGTAATATTTTAAAACCTATACCATATTGTCCAATGTCTGATGCAATTTAGGAAATATGTTAACTTCAAACACGCTTTGGAGTACAATAAAATATTTTTAAGAATGAGATGAAAAAAAGGTTACAAAATTTCAGATTATTATGTGAACATACCGAGTTTAAATACATAAACATTAATCTTTAGACGATTTCTGGTAGAACAGATAAAAATCAATTTAATTCACACTCTCTGTCGGACCGTTCCACAGCCCAGATTAAAAATTAACAATGATTTGTAACCTTGCTTATGACCTTGTTCGAGGCATAGTAGATTTAAAAATAGCGATTGAAGCGAAAAGTAATATTCGTGTTGAAAGTAACAATTGGAAGACTGTAAATAGAGAGATTTCAGAATATTACATTGGTAATGTAAACATTAATTATTTCCAAACCCTATGCTTTCTTGGTTAGTTTATCTGAGAATAAAACACATTAAGTTTTTTGTTTAAGATAAATTCAATTCCATCTGTTATTTTACTTTTGATTCATTTAATTATAAAAAAAAATCAACTCATCAGTTTGTGTAAATAGAAATTTAATAAACAGAAGAAACATTTGAAGATGGATAAAGATATCAGATAAAGTAGATATTCTATAACAAAGTTTTTACAAGTTGTTTGTTGAATAAAAGCAAACAAAAGTGATGAATCTGTACTACCGAATCCAATTCTTTTATAAAATCAGAAGGAACGTAGGTTAATATAAAATTGTTTGCCATTGTTTGATTTTTACACTAGTCAAAAGTGTCTCCTGATCATATCCCTTCACCCATCCTCAAAAAATAGTTATTTGCTAGGATGCAGAGGTAACCTCGGTCCTAAAGCATGAATTTTTTCTTTTATCCCTTTCTCTCTTTTTCAAAATCTGTCTATTGACTACTAGGACGTGGCCGGCGCCGTTATTGATGTTTAAAGAGAGAGCATCAGTTTTGTTCATTGTGAATGTGCTGTCAATCCCAGGCACCATTCTTTTGACCTTTGGACAAAATTGATGGCCTCGGTCAATCACGGAGTAGCAACCATTGGCGATGTGGAACTAGTTCTACTGAGCCACGCCAGCGATCATGGAATTCGAAATGTATTGACCTTCATGAAAATTAAATTGTTCAAAAAAAAAAAAATTTAAAAGCATCGAATTTTTATTGCCTTCAAAAAAATTTACAAAACATTTCGGGTTCAATGATTTAAGGTGGATGTGAGTAGTCGATCAAGCTAAGCTAAGCTAAGCTATTTACGTTTAGGAAACCCAGTTCTCATCGTATTTGAGCAATTTTTCGAGCGAGCAAGTCTTTGTAGAAACAAAAAATATGCGCTGATGTTCCCAGTGAATTTTAGAAAGATGTTAAAATTTTCCGTTCAGATTTACTTCAGTAGACCCTGTATATCATTTGTACTTTTGCCCCATTTGCAGATCGTACTTTTGCCCCTTTAAGGTTTCTTGTGATTCACAGTTTATTGTGCAAAACAAAGATATATTAATTAAATTCTTTCTTCGGCATTTGCTAGTGGTCGAAAACAACTAAACAGACACATTAAGACTTTCAGCCATAATTTTGATTGCTCAAACATGTTTGCCGTTATTTTAAATATTACATCATTTGGGCAAAAAAGCTGCTTTACCTCATTTTTTGGAGAAGTTTCAATTTTTAAAATAAAAATATTTTTCAATTTTTCAAATATCAATTTTTAAAATTAAAATAAAAATAAAATAAATAAAAATTTTGTCTGGATGAAGGCATTCTAAATCACTATCAATCCACGCCAGAGTTTTGAATGTTTCTGTTTTTGGTTTGTGATAATCTCAAAACATAATTTTACCCGACTCGTACTTTTACCCCACCTTACTCTAATGTTGAATAATGCAGAATTCTGACATTCAACAGAAGCAGGATGTGTTTTTTAGTTAAGTTAAATATAGAAAAGCAAATCTCTTAAATATTTACAATCATCGAAAGTGGTATGAATATCTCTATAATATGAGTATTTAGTGAAAGGTCCCAGTTAGAAGTAGACAAAACATGTTTCTGATTCACCCACGGAGCTCAAATCTGCTCTCATCTCTTTAGGCGGCAAGATGGAATGAGAAGGAGTTACCATTTGCCTCAATCCCAGTAAACATGAATCAGCAGAGAGGTAACTCAAATCGACAGAGGGATCGTAACGATCTCTCTTGCGATTTGGCATCATCGAATCGGCAGAGAGGAACACACCATACGCTTGCCTTGGGTGAGTGCCACGAAATAATCTAAGACACGCCCTCCACAGAAACCCACGAAAACAATACGAATCGTGTTTGTATGTTTCCCTTCGAGACCCGTGTTTGCCTGCCAGAGAAGTCGACTGCTACGATTAAAAGCACGCATATAAAAAAACACGGGGATAACATGCAATGCTCCTTCCTAGGGAGTTCTTTTTGCCTTTCGCTCTGCTCTGAAAAGAGAAATGAGCGCTCTCAGGAGTAGCTCCCTAGAAGCACGCTTATAAAGCAAACGTTACGTGCTAGGAACCTGGCTTGCCCTTGTTCGTTTGTTTTGGTTTATGCCAGCGATGTCATTTGGTAATGATTTAATACGAATAGCAATAGATGGAACGTGTCTCCGCTGATAAGTTTGTTGAGTAGAGTGACCCAAATAAGCAGATTACTGTGTGAAGTTTACATGAAAAATTTAAGTCCGATAGCACAAGAAGGGATCGCGCAACAAGCCTCAAGTTTGTAAAGAAATTTAAGATATTTTGTTCGGGTAGTATTTCTTCAATAACCGTTAAACGGGGTATCATGCAACAGCAGGGATTGGCTTAACGATATCACAAACAAACTCGATACTGCTTTTATAACCCTATAACAACTGTGATGAAAATATTTTTACATACATTAAAAAATATATAACTCCGTTTCCAGTCTGGGCTAAAATCCATCAAATTTAAATCTCGATTTCATATGCTGGAATATGATTGTCTTGCATCACGCGTTTGTTAATTTCAAAATTTTATCTATCATAACATGAACTTTTATGATTTAAGCCAGTTGGTTTTTTTGTAGTATTTTTGACCCCTAAATGTATGCAGCACCCTTACGCTTTCTTTAATCATATTTGACAGAACAATTGTAAAATTTTATTCAAACAATACCAAAACTTACTGAGATTAGTGCTTTATACGTTATGATATCACAAATATATCTAAAGCTATAAATATTGAAACGTTCCCATTTGTTTTTTTTTTTTTTCATTTATAACAAAGTTATATGCAACTTGCCCCTGTTTAGTAGGGTGATAATCGCATGTTTTTGTAAATTTAAAAATAACGGGGGAAACCAATAATTTTTCAGACTACGTTAATTTGATGTCCTACCTACAATGATTATCTGTGTACGCTAAGTTTTTACAAGCCATTCAAGGTGAAAAGTGCATTATGCCCCAGTTGACGGTATTTCTTTCAACACCGGCCGATTTCTTTGTAATACATATTATCTGAAAACCTAAAATACGACAAACGTTTTACATGATCATTGAATGTAAATTAGAGTAATAATGTAAACGTTGTTCAAGTTGAAAATAGTCTAAAATTCGTTGTGCTTACACACGCACAGCCACCCTATCAGCCAGCCAGCAGCTGTGAACTACTTGACGCAATCAAATATGTACCGCTGACCATACTGACTGGACACTCGATTTCGTTATCTGGATAATTTTTCCAACAGTACGCAATATCGATTCCAAAGTGCGCATTGATCGATTTGAAGAAATGCTATCCCAGTTAGGAAATGCCACTCAACTTTAAAATAAAAACAGGCAATTTCTATGATACAATCGGACTAAACAGGTACATTTTTCCTACAGGGCAATTTTATCAAATTTTTCAGGTTCGCCACCTGCCGTCGGTATTGCGAACTTACAAAATCTGACGAAAAATTAGAGAGAAAATGGTTGAATTTTTGTTCGTAGTTTCATGTCAGTGTGATCAGTGCTATAAGCTTATTCCTTATAAAAGATCTTTACTTTTTCTTTGAATTCTAAGACGCCTTCAAATCATGATAAGTGCCATCAATTGTTATTGATAAACAAATAGGAGACATTGAGAAAGTTTAAAAAAAAATCTATCCACAACAGTGACCTGGATCAATACAATCTTAACTTTAGACAGACACTATAATTTCATATAGTATGGCAAAGAGAATGACGGACGGGAGCCCATCGAACTGTGATTTGCGGGAGCCAATCGAGCCAACTTTCTAAATATTGAAAAATCATGTTTTGTGATTCGTAAAGAATTTTTGGTTTTTTAGTAAATTTTACTAAAGTTATTAAGCAAAGTTTTAACTATTTTTTGACCTTTAGATATTCATAATTGAAATATTTTATAAAGGCGATCTCGAGTTAAAGTGACAAAAATAGCATGTAATTTACGAATCTAAGAATTTATCTTTTATTTTGCAACTGGAGAGAGTTTTCAAGAGCTTGAGCATGATCATGGAATGCTCGATGGGCTCCCGTCATTCTTTTTGCCAGACTATATTAAATGATAGTGTCTATAATCCTAACCGGCTAATTGCAACTTTTCTTCAACCTAGAAGCACTGATCACACTGACATAACACTTAGAACAAAAATTCGACTATTCTGTGGCTATTTTTTTTGTTAAATTTTGCAGGTTCGCAATACCGACGGTAGGTGGCAAACCTGCAAAATTTGACAAAAAAATGCCCTATAGAAAAAATGTACCTGTTTAGCCCGATTTTACCGTAGAAATTGCCTGTACTTTTTTGAAAGTCGGGTGCCATTTTCTAACTGGGATAGCATTTCTTCAAATCGATCGATGCGCACTCTGGAATCGACATTGCGTACTGTTGGAAAAATTATCCAACAAACGAAATCGAGTGTCCAGTCAGTATGGTCAGTGCTAGAAGGTAGTTGCTGCGAATTGTGACAAAAATTGTCATAGCATGCCAAAGATTACAATCGTTATTGAATGATTGGAGTGGTTGACCGCTAGGGTGGTCCAAGCAAGCAATATTCCCCAGATTGCCAGTGGGAAAACGGCTGAAGTTGGTGCTAGTTAGTAAAGCTGTAGTCTGGGTACATCTCAATTGATATTGTACAATTTGAGTGGGAATATTGTTTATGAAAGATAATCTGACACATCGCTACCCATAACCTGCTACAGACGGATCGAAACACATGATATTGTGTTCGATCGGACTCAAAAAAAGACGAACAATGCTTGTACAAAAAGTCAAATATCTGTAGGTGAAGTATCAAAAATTTTCAAATATAAAGTAAAGTGAAAAATTTACTATTGATCATCCAAATTCTTTTTTTTTTGTAAGAATAGCAGAGCTTTATTTATGATTTTTTTATCGCCAAATATTGGCGATTTGTAGCTCAAAACGGCTCTCAGAGGGCCCCAAAAGGGTGATATTTTGAATTGAAACCTCAAGGCACGTAATATTTTTTCAAAACAAATGGGAAAATTCCGAAGTTTCGATGTTGAGAATGAAATTAATCTTAATTGGATTACAGAAAAAGTAAGAAAAACTTCGCAGTCTTTCTTACTTTTAAAACCCGAAGTTTATTCCAAACATGTTATATTTTAGGTTCCGGAAAAACTGAGTCGCTACAAAGTGCAATAGCGAAAAAAGCTCACCCGAATCAGAATTATTCGGTCTTGAGCTTGAGCTTGAGCTTAGATAAACCGTACATTTCAGTAGTTGCTACTCCGTGATTGACAAGAACCATCAAAATTGTACATAGATCCAAATAAATGGGGCTTGGGATTAGCTTACCATTTTCTGTGTACACGTTTCAAAGGTTCCTTATCTTATATGGTCAATAACGGCGCCGGCCACGTCCTTACGGTTCATCGGGGAAAGGGAAGGATTGTTAGTTCGACTTCCGTTGCTACTAGAGACCGAATACACCTCTAAATCTCCACGGTCGTCACAGGAAGGGTGGTTTGTTAGCAGGGAAGGTAAATAGATCTGGATTCCCCTTGGGAAGGGATGTGACCAAAGCAAAGTTATATGTTTAACGATCGTCGTGTCGCACACTATCGAGTACCTCGCGTTTTTATTTAGGGCAAATACGTCCTAACGAGGCATTGTCATACACGTTCAAAGCACTTGGCACATGTGCAACTCACCGAATTTTACCGCGCGCTTATAACGAGAAGAGCAAAACGTCCTAACGTGGCATTGTCATACACGTACAATGCACTTAGCACCGGTGCAACTAACCGAAGATTATCGTGCGCTTTATACTAGAAAGGCAAAAACGTCCTTACGTGGCATTGTCAAACACGTACAATGCAATTGGTACCGGGATTTTATCACGCGTTTAAAACGATAAGAGCAAGAACGACCTAACGAGCAAAAATATTCTAACGCAACGAACCGACCCTACTGGCGGAAAAATAAAAAGTTTTTTTTCTAGCATACAAAATCTGAATTTAAGCTTTCTGTTCTTCACATTTCGTACTCTTTTGCTTGAGAAAAAAGCAAGCGTAACACCTGAAACTTTGCCAAGTTCAAGATATGTGGAACAAATAACTTTATGCTTTGAGTTGACGTATCTCAATTTCGGTGCTGCTCTAAAAAACTAGTTGACTACAATTTCAAAGATTCATTCCTGGTTTACAATGCATAAGTGAATTATATGTCGTTAACAAAATTATGTATGTACTTGAGTCGGCTCACATAAGAAAACACCTACACTGCCTATTATCAAACTGTGCTGATTAAGTTAAAAACAAAACCCGATCTTACTTTTCCGTTTCGATAAAAATGATTTATACTTACGAGTATCCTATTATTTGTTAAACGTGCCAACAAGAAGAACCGGGAAAACATTTTCCGGATCATACCGGATACAACTTACCAACCTGCTGGCTTTCGGATTCGTCCTAAAACTCATTTATTGAAATTTGTATCCGAATTCAATCGCCCTTACATTGATGTTTTGGTGTTTTTGTTGTGCTCTGCCTTCTGCGTTACGGTTTGCTCAGTTGACAGGCGTTACGGTCCATGTAGGTATACATTATTGCATGCAAGTTTTCATTTCGCCAACCGTTTTGGCATCACTAAACCGCCGGATAAGGAACGGAATGGAAAGCGAAACCCGGATTTCTTGCTTTTGAAACATCTAATTTAACACCTAAATTCCGCAATTTTGCGAACTTCCAACATATTTCACTCCTAATCACTTTTCTGAACGAACACATCTTGTTATCTATCAATTAAATGAAAACTGGCTGCTGAAATTTACTTAATTTAGACGGACCGAAAACAGAAACTTTTCACCACCACCAGAGTTGCCAGCCGACCTCAATTTTTTTTTTCCTTTTGGATGTTGAGCAAAAACCGTACGTTGTTTGAAAGTAATACTACAACACAAACCTCAAATTTTGCGGTATTTTTTTTAATTATCAATCTGCGATCATCAGTCAACGTTCGACGGGGAGATAAGTTTTTTTATGCTACACATAGAATGATGTTTCTTGGCCATCTTTCATCGTTCTGGTGCAACCTTCTCGAATGATAAAAAATAAACTAACGAAAATTGCTTTCGCACTTTGCATAACCCGGTCCTCTGTTGGCAAGTGCGCAAATGTAAATAAAGCCGGAATGGCCGCGTTAAATGGTGTCTCTAAAACAAATATCCTGCGTGGCATGGCGTGTTTTTTTTTTCGCGCGGAATGACCGGTTCACAGAATTTTTTCCCGAATAATGAAAAGTTATGTTAAGACATAATTGGTCGTTCGTCTTGGATGGCACGGAATTTTGCAGCTCATCGACTGCACTTGGGCTGTTTTTTGATTAATTTTTGGTCACTTGGGGTGATTTTCGTGTTCTAACGCTGCTGTTACTTTTCTTATGAGCTAAATAGTTATTAAAAATTATCATTTTGTAAAAAATCACGATTACTTATAACTGGAAAAGTCAAGAATTGTTAGTTTCTATATCAGGATGTTGAATTAGAGAGAGCATTCCACTTGTAGGTGACTTAATCCCGAAAACTGGTTCAAGCATCTCGCTCAAGAAGCTTATTTTATTTACACAGCTAACTCAATCGCTTTTCGACACATCCAGGTTTCGCTCCTGGGGGCAATGGCAAAGACAAACGCCAAACTCCGAAGATTTTAGCGAACGTTCGGGATCACATATTTGCATAATAACACGGTACAAGTCGCCCTGCAATATTTGGAAGCGCGCCTGCAATTTTTATAATGGTTGATGAGCAGCTTGGATTTTTGTGCTTGAATGTCGGGTATGAATTTATTAGAAGGTGTTGCTGGCGAAGGGAGAAGATTTTATTTCAGATTATTTTAAATGGACTACAACATGTCGAAAAATTGTTGAATAATGTCAAACCTTGCTAAATGTTTAACACAATATTCGAATCATGTTCAAATATTTTCGACGAATTTTGTTTTGAGTTTCTGGAACAAAAAACCTTTTAGTTTCGGTCTAACATCTCTGAATTACACTTCGATTATTAGCAAATAAGAATCAATTTGAGAGTTAAAAATCAGTGTACTTCATTTAATTTCACAAAAATGCAAGAACAGAGAATATAATAAAACGAGAAATCAACCACAAAGGCTAACCAAATTCAAACGAGAATATCGAATAAAATATTTAAAGTGAAACAAAAATTTAAAAAACAATGTATTTTAAATCTGATACAATGAAAAATTAAATGATCTAGGGAACATGAGGATATTTTTATGTCTGAAGCTAAAAATAAAGGAAAATAAAGAAGAATCTACGTTTAAAAATTTGGAAAAAAAAATGAAAATTGTGAAAATATAATAAAATTATTTAAAGTAGTAAAACAACTTGAAATCTGCTGATAAAAATTCCTACTTTCATTAACATTTTTGTCATCCGAGAAATTTCTATAGTGTTTTTTTGCCTTAAATTTATCCAATTTCAATTCATTTTGATATTTTGTTTATTTTTTAAATTCCAAAAACTTTCTTAAGCTTTTTTTTATTCTTGGTAATTTTTTTTGTAGTTTTAATTTTGTTATTTTTGTCATTTTAATTTTTGTAATTTTTGTAATTTTTGTAATTTTTGTAATTTTTGTAATTTTTGTAATTTTTGTAATTTTTGTAATTTTCGTGATTTTTGTAATTTTTGTATTTTTTGTAACTATTGTAATTATTGTAATTATTGTAATTTTTGTATTTTTTGTAATTTTTGTAATTTTTGTAATTTTTGTAATTTTTGTAATTTTTGTAATTTTTGTAATTTTTGTAATTTTTGTAAATTTTGTAATTTTTGTAATTTTTGTAATTTTTGTAATTTTTCTAATTTTTGTAATTTTTGTTATTTTTGTAATTTTTGTAATTTTTGTAATTTTTGTAATTTTTGTCATTTTTGTAATTTTTGTAATCTTTGTAATTTTTGTAATTTTTGTAATTTTTGTAATTTTTGTAATTTTTGTAATTTTTGTAACTTTGCAATTTTGCAATTTATGTTATTTTTGTAATTTTTGTCATTTTTGTCATTTTTGTCATTTTTGTCATTTTTGTCATTTTTGTCATTTTTGTCATTTTTGTCATTTTTGTCATTTTTGTCATTTTTGTCATTTTTGTCATTTTTGTCATTTTTGTAATTTTTGTAATTTTTGTCATTTTTGTAACTTTGCAATTTTGCAATTTATGTTATTTTTGTTATTTTTGTCATTTTTGTCATTTTTGTCATTTTTGTCATTTTTGTCATTTTTGTCATTTTTGTCATTTTTGTCATTTTTGTCATTTTTGTCATTTTTGTCATTTTTGTCATTTTTGTCATTTTTGTCATTTTTGTCATTTTTGTCATTTTTGTCATTTTTGTCATTTTTGTCATTTTTGTCATTTTTGTCATTTTTGTCATTTTTGTCATTTTTGTCATTTTTGTCATTTTTGTCATTTTTGTCATTTTTGTCATTTTTGTCATTTTTGTAATTTTTGTCATTTTTGTCATTTTTGTCATTTTTGTCATTTTTGTCATTTTTGTCATTTTTGTCATTTTTGTCATTTTTGTCATTTTTGTCATTTTTGTCATTTTTGTCATTTTTGTCATTTTTGTCATTTTTGTCATTTTTGTCATTTTTGTCATTTTTGTCATTTTTGTCATTTTTGTCATTTTTGTCATTTTTGTCATTTTTGTCATTTTTGTCATTTTTGTCATTTTTGTCATTTTTGTCATTTTTGTCATTTTTGTCATTTTTGTCATTTTTGTCATTTTTGTCATTTTTGTCATTTTTGTAATTTTTGTAATTTTTGTAATTTTTGTCATTTTTGTCATTTTTGTCATTTTTGTCATTTTTGTCATTTTTGTCATTTTTGTCATTTTTGTCATTTTTGTCATTTTTGTCATTTTTGTCATTTTTGTCATTTTTGTCATTTTTGTCATTTTTGTCATTTTTGTCATTTTTGTCATTTTTGTCATTTTTGTCATTTTTGTCATTTTTGTCATTTTTGTCATTTTTGTCATTTTTGTCATTTTTGTCATTTTTGTCATTTTTGTCATTTTTGTCATTTTTGTCATTTTTGTCATTTTTGTCATTTTTGTCATTTTTGTCATTTTTGTCATTTTTGTCATTTTTGTCATTTTTGTAATTTTTGTCATTTTTGTCATTTTTGTCATTTTTGTCATTTTTGTCATTTTTGTCATTTTTGTCATTTTTGTCATTTTTGTCATTTTTGTCATTTTTGTCATTTTTGTCATTTTTGTCATTTTTGTCATTTTTGTCATTTTTGTCATTTTTGTCATTTTTGTCATTTTTGTCATTTTTGTCATTTTTGTCATTTTTGTCATTTTTGTCATTTTTGTCATTTTTGTCATTTTTGTCATTTTTGTCATTTTTGTCATTTTTGTCATTTTTGTCATTTTTGTCATTTTTGTCATTTTTGTCATTTTTGTCATTTTTGTCATTTTTTGTCATTTTTGTCATTTTTGTCATTTTTGTCATTTTTGTCATTTTTGTCATTTTTGTCATTTTTGTCATTTTTGTCATTTTTGTCATTTTTGTCATTTTTGTCATTTTTGTCATTTTTGTCATTTTTGTCATTTTTGTCATTTTTGTCATTTTTGTCATTTTTGTCATTTTTGTCATTTTTGTCATTTTTGTCATTTTTGTCATTTTTGTCATTTTTGTCATTTTTGTCATTTTTGTCATTTTTGTCATTTTTGTCATTTTTGTCATTTCTGTCATTTTTGTCATTTTTGTCATTTTTGTCATTTTTGTCATTTTTGTCATTTTTGTCATTTTTGTCATTTTTGTCATTTTTGTCATTTTTGTCATTTTTGTCATTTTTGTCATTTTTGTCATTTTTGTCATTTTTGTCATTTTTGTCATTTTTGTCATTTTTGTCATTTTTGTCATTTTTGTCATTTTTGTCATTTTTGTCATTTTTGTCATTTTTGTCATTTTTGTCATTTTTGTCATTTTTGTCATTTTTGTCATTTTTGTAATTTTTGTCATTTTTGTCATTTTTGTCATTTTTGTCATTTTTGTCATTTTTGTCATTTTTGTCATTTTTGTCATTTTTGTCATTTTTGTCATTTTTGTCATTTTTGTCATTTTTGTCATTTTTGTCATTTTTGTCATTTTTGTCATTTTTGTCATTTTTGTCATTTTTGTCATTTTTGTCATTTTTGTCATTTTTGTCATTTTTGTCATTTTTGTCATTTTTGTCATTTTTGTCATTTTTGTCATTTTTGTCATTTTTGTCATTTTTGTCATTTTTGTCATTTTTGTCATTTTTGTCATTTTTGTCATTTTTGTCATTTTTGTCATTTTTGTCATTTTTGTCATTTTTGTCATTTTTGTCATTTTTGTCATTTTTGTCATTTTTGTCATTTTTGTCATTTTTGTCATTTTTGTCATTTTTGTCATTTTTGTCATTTTTGTCATTTTTGTCATTTTTGTCATTTTTGTCATTTTTGTCATTTTTGTCATTTTTGTCATTTTTGTCACTTTTGTCACTTTTGTCACTTTTGTCACTTTTGTCATTTTTGTCATTTTTGTCATTTTTGTCATTTTTGTCATTTTTGTCATTTTTGTCATTTTTGTCATTTTTGTCATTTTTGTCATTTTTGTCATTTTTGTCATTTTTGTCATTTTTGTCATTTTTGTCATTTTTGTCATTTTTGTCATTTTTGTCATTTTTGTCATTTTTGTCATTTTTGTCATTTTTGTCATTTTTGTCATTTTTGTCATTTTTGTCATTTTTGTCATTTTTGTCATTTTTGTCATTTTTGTCATTTTTGTCATTTTTGTCATTTTTGTCATTTTTGTCATTTTTGTCATTTTTGTCATTTTTGTCATTTTTGTCATTTTTGTCATTTTTGTCATTTTTGTCATTTTTGTCATTTTTGTCATTTTTGTCATTTTTGTCATTTTTGTCATTTTTGTCATTTTTGTCATTTTTGTCATTTTTGTCATTTTTGTCATTTTTGTCATTTTTGTCATTTTTGTCATTTTTGTCATTTTTTTCATTTTTGTCATTTTTGTCATTTTTGTCATTTTTGTCATTTTTGTCATTTTTGTCATTTTTGTCATTTTTGTCATTTTTGTCATTTTTGTCATTTTTGTCATTTTTGTCATTTTTGTCATTTTTGTCATTTTTGTCATTTTTGTCATTTTTGTCATTTTTGTCATTTTTGTCATTTTTGTCATTTTTGTCATTTTTGTCATTTTTGTCATTTTTGTCATTTTTGTCATTTTTGTCATTTTTGTCATTTTTGTCATTTTTGTCATTTTTGTCATTTTTGTCATTTTTGTCATTTTTGTCATTTTTGTCATTTTTGTCATTTTTGTCATTTTTGTCATTTTTGTCATTTTTGTCATTTTTGTCATTTTTGTCATTTTTGTCATTTTTGTCATTTTTGTCATTTTTGTCATTTTTGTCATTTTTGTCATTTTTGTCATTTTTGTCATTTTTGTCATTTTTGTCATTTTTGTCATTTTTGTCATTTTTGTCATTTTTACCCGAATCAGAATTATTCGGTCTTGTTGATAAACCACTCCTAAGATGAAAATTTTCAACATTTATTTGTTTATATTTTTCGGAAACATTTAAAATACAAGCCGAATCTCAAAGAAATATCTTGATCCAAAAATAGAACACTATACAGTGAGCGAAATAAGAATAGCACCACTATGTGTTTCGCTTGTTGAAGTATGAATGATTGAAATTTACGAAAATTTTCTTCCACAGTTTGTTCTAAATTGCTTAACGGATAAATCAAGCATAAGTTTACTTTTTTTGGACGTAGCAATTGGCGTTGAGGATCAAAAATGTGAAAAAAGGGTGCGAAATAAGAATAGAACCACTTGAGTTTTTCAACAAAAACATGATAATTTTTAAAAATTTACTGTGTAAAAGTGAATAATAATACTTCTACGAATTATTTGAATTGATAGCTGCATTTTAAGGAGTTTTCTTTGATTTTGTTCAGTAAACCACACTTTTTTCCAGTTTCAAGTCGTAGATGGCAGCACTATCTTGCAGTTAAAACCAAATTTAGTCTCAATATTGATTTTCCAGGTTTATTTAGGCCCATATTCATCATTTTGAGGTATTTTACCATCACAATTTTGTGGAAATTCACTCTGCCGAAAGCTTTTCCGGATTTGCAAAAGAATCGCCAGCACAAAAATGTACAACCGCCAAAATTCCTGCTCATCACAACTTCCGATTCAATTGCAAATCATCCCAATAATACTGTTAGCCGTATTGTCCATCAAGCTCCATCGCAAAGTATAACTTTATTCTGATAATCGGTCCAAAGAATTCACTTTTAGTGATGCAATTCTAATTTTTTTTGGATTCAGTGATCTTTGAATTTCCAAAGCGTTTACACGGTACATGTATTTATTTCTTGACCAAAATCATCCAGCACTCCCTAATTAACCCCGGATATTCAAAAATGGTCACGAATTTGGTTAAATGGCAAGATAGTGCTGCCATCTATGACTTAAATCTAGAGAAATAGTGTTTCACTATTAAAAAACATTAGTATTTTTGAATTCCAACTTGCTTTTTGGATTCAAACTCAGCCTCAAATCTATGTTTCATCATTTTGCATCATACTTATGAATGTTAATGAAAAAATCAATCAGTTTGATAAAGTTTTATAGCTCAAATATCAAATTCCTTAACGGTAGAGGAGCATCTCTTAAAACCCTCACTTTAATACCTTTAAAAACCTTTGGAATTATGAAAAACTCCTTAAAATGTAGTTATCTATTCAAATAATTCGTACACCGAAAAAACTTTTCACATCAGCGCTACGTGAAAATGTACATAGATTTTTGCCACCCTGAAAATCATGTGAAACCTACGTGAATTTCAGGTAGCAAACGAAGCTCGCGTAGCAAAAAGAATTCACATAATTTTCATATGTGTTGTAGGTGAGCTCGATTTGAAGGGCATATCGTTCACGTAGATCGTATATGTATTTCACATAGATTTTATTGAAATATGAACGTAGTGAGTCTTTTCTGAACAAATTAATAAAAATGTTTTGGTTTTGCAGACACATTTTATTGTTTCGACTAATTATTATATGTACCTCCACTAATCTTAAATCACACTACACTTCACTTATTTAATTTATTTCACTCGCAATGTTGTCGCATTAAATTCGTTGGATGATCCTTTGATGTTTGTCTGCCCTTCCTAGCTGGCCAATTCCGAATTCTGTTTTAAAAGGAAAATATGTAAACAACAATCACACAATAAAATTCTAATTACTTACGGAAAATCAGCTTCTCCATTATCCGTTATTTCTTTAACTGCCAGCACCAACTGTTGAATGGAGGCCATATTGAGTATTTTCTGTATTCTTTCACATAGATTTTATGTGAATAAGTTATTCAGAGCTACGTGAACATAACATAGAATGCACCAAATCCCTTTGTACTTGGCGGATCACTGGATTTTCACGTAATTCTAATGTGTCTTTGTATTGGCAGCAAACGGCTATATGAATTTCACGTACAGATCAAGTGAATTTGTAATAGCTTCTAAGTGGTTCATGTAAGTCAGGCGAAAATTCACGTAATGAGTGCCTACGTGAAAATCCAGGTGAATTTAAAGTTTCCTTTTCGGTTGAGTGTAGAAGTATTATTATTCACTTTTACACAGTAAATTTTTAAAAATTATCATGTTTTTGTTGAAAAATTCAAGTGGTTCTATTCTTATTTCGCACCCTTTTTTCACATTTTTGGTCCTCAACGCCAATTGCTACGTCCAAAAAAAGTAAACTTATGCTTGATTTATCTGTTAAGCAATTCAGAACAAACTGTGGAAGAAAATTTTCGTAAATTTTAATCATTCATACTTCAACAAGCGAAACACATAGTGGTGCCATTCTTATTTCGCTCACTGTATCAACAAGCAATTGAATGACAAGAGCAAAAAGGATTTGCGTGATTGGACAGAATCGGAGAAAAAGTTTGCAATTATTTTACCGAAAAGCAATTGGCGACATAGGAGAAAGTGCATAAAATCACCACGATTTGCATATCACTACACAAAATCAAGCTTCCAAGAGAAGGAAAATACGTTTTTTTTTTTCTCGAGAAGATGCTCCTAGTTTCTGTTTTATTTTATTATATTAAATTATATAGTTATTTTCAATACACACTAATAATTCTGAAATTTTTTTTAAATTTTTCATGTTCCATATGTATTTTTTGAATCTTAAACTTAAAAAAATGGCTGGCTAAAAAAGAAGGCTAAAGAAAATCGTTTTGAAAACAAAATTTTTATTATTTTTTCATTCATTTGAGATTGAAATTGCTTCTCTTTGTACTAATCTATTAAATCGAAATCCTATCAGAATAACTTCTTCATGGTTTGGAACTGAAATTTTCAAAACTAAATTTGGTTGGGAAAACCACGACAAAATCTTTTTGCTTATGGAAAAGGCATTTCAATATGTAAATTTATGATTTTCTTTCAAGATTCAGTTATTGTTACTGGCCGAATATAGGCAGTTTTCATAAAAATCTCGATTTTAGAAACAATTTGTATGTACAGCCATGTTAAAAAAAACTGCTATCATCACCCTTTTGTTAGTTCCATAAGTGAAAATCAGTTGGCACTGCATGTCAAATAGTTTTGCTGCAAACCGCCAATAACATGTTTGGAAAAAATACCTTTTTATCAACGGAGATCGTAGCAACCAGTTGTTGTGAAATGAAGTGTTTTTGTCAAGCTGCTGCAAAATGCCTCGAAAATTTTAAATGGTCGAGAATAAAATGTATGTGAAACCTGCGAAACAGGAAACAGCAAAAATGAGTTCGTTCGTTCTTTCCAGAGGATATGGAAGCGCCGATATATGGGAGTCTGAACCGGGACGGATGGTGATGGAATTAACCGGAAGTCTTCCTCGAACAAGCTTGGAAATATGTTATAGTAGACATTTGGTGAGATTGTTCTGATTTATATTTTTTTATGTTAGGTCTTTATAAAGTTCAACGAGGTTTGAGTTTCCTTTGAAAAGGAAAATAACTTAAAAATCAACTGATTTAACTCGTTCGTCGCCATGCGTCCCCCACTAATAAAATGTCCAACTTTCGAAGGCCAAACATGAACAGGAGATATCGTTTCGGCTCCGATTTTTGGCTAGAGAACGGAGAAGAATATGGTCTCAATCCAAGATAATTATGAATAAAAAATATATCTCCAAATTGGGGATTTGACTTTTCAAATTTTGTAATTTGTATATACTATATTGATTTTAATATAACCATTTCGGATTCTTTTAAACTAATAATTGAGGCTAGTTAAAATATTTTACTATTAATTTTCAATTCGTTAGCAAAGCTTTTTGAAAATTAAAATCAACCCCAAAACACAAATTATTAGTTCGTCAATACTTCGTTCATTTATTTATGTATATTTCTTACTAGATAAGGCACCTGTTTTGTTTGAGCGTATAGTGTCTCCCATCATCAGCCGTTACTTTATTACTTCATCTGTCAGGGATGAATCATCCTTCGGAAGAAAACCCCGGAAGAACTTTCTTCCCAATCAGTAGCTGGAAAAATCAGCTGTCTAACTATTTTACGTCTAAGGATGGATAGATAAAAGTAACCTGTTGCATCGCTTGACTTTCTTTTAGAAGTTTCACTTACCGGTTGTGAAAAAATATAAAAAACAAATACTGATTAAATCTTTTTAAAAATGATTGATAACAAAATGATGTTAATTCCTGGGGCATTTTTTCGTGGAGGTTACCGGAAAATTGATTGGTCCTTACCACCTAATATTCATTAAGCGTTAGATTTGTGGAGAGATGGCGTACAGACGGTCTCCGCAAAACAAATCAATACATATGCTGCACTTTCCTTTTCCTTTCCCTCTATCGACCACACGGACTTGGCCGGCGTCGTAATTGGTTCATATTAAAGAATGAGATTCTCATTATTGTACAGTGAGATTATGTTGCTTGTTCCCAGCACCTTTCATTTGGTTCATTGTGCAGTGCAATGTTGATTGGCTCGAACTAATCAAGGAGTGCAACCATTATGCCATTGGCCAGTAGTGGCCGCGGGTGAACCGTAGTTGATAGAAAGTAAGCAAAAATTTTATCAATGATTTTAAACAAAATTTTTACGGTTTTAAGATGGCATAACATTTTAAAGTGTCAACTTATGCAATGCTCA
>NC_073693.1:89697624-89735484 GCF_029784155.1 Uranotaenia lowii | reverse complement strand
TTAACTCTGCATCAAAAGATTCATCTACTCAACACATACATCAACTCAAAGATATGGTTCCTTTCTTCAATCGTTCCTCCAAATGCTTATCATGTAGCAAAAGTTACAGCTACTAGTGGCAGTTACTTATGGCGTGGATACTGTGCTCGGGTCCCCATCCATCAACTGGCACAGTCCATCGAAAATGGTGGGTTAAATTTTCACTTACCAGCTATGAAAACCAAGTCGCTTTTAATCAACAGGCACATTATAGAACTCGGCAGTATGCCTTTCTTCAAGTATATGTTAGTGGAACGTATTCGACCAATTCCGTCTAGCCTCCCCGATGCACATGTAGTGTCGCAAGCAATCCAGAACCTACCAAGTAACATCCAACAAAACCCTTCGGCAAGACTTGTTTACGATTACCTCCTGTCTCAAACAGATCCACCAAAAGTAGAGCGAAACAACCCCACTGTAGAATGGAAAAAGGTTTGGAAGAACATTGCGTGTCGAAAACTCTCTTATACACAGAGAGCAAAACTCTATCTGCTGACTAACGAAAAAGCTGAATGTCGCAAACTGCTGTTTGTTCTACGAAGAGCGGATGATGAGAGCTGCACACACTGTGGGGCGCAGACGGAAACCATATGTCACAAGTATAGTGAATGCAGCAGACTGAACCAAGCCTTCATTATGCTACAACTGAAACTGAATGAAGTCATCAACCATAGAAAACAATGGACATTCCAGGAGCTACTACAACCAGTGTTGGCAAACATTAATCGGCAAATCAGAACTAAAATATTGAATTATTTTTGCAAGTACATCACTTTCATTGATGATTGCAGTGGAATAATTAATACTAAAAGTTTAAATTTTCATTTGGAGCTAGAATAATGACCATGAAATGTGATTTTACAACACCTACTAATAAATAAATTAAAAAAAAATCATGAGTTTAAATACGGTTTTAGAAATCAATTGCAATGCAGTAAATATTGAAGTGTCATTAAAAACTGCACCCCCTCCCCCTCTCGCATTCTCAAAATGAATATTTCTACGCCCGATTTTTAAGTTCTTTTTTATTGACTGATTTTTAAAAATTTGTATTACCACCGCCCCCTATTGTCAGCTCTAGAACGGCGCTGGTATATCATCATCTTATATTTAGGCTGGAACAAATGTCAATTTCTTCTTTTGTCACCCCCCCCCCCCCTTCGAAATTTCCAAAATCCCGAAGGGGGGAATAAATAAAGTTTGAAATATTTTAGGTAAATTTCAAATAAAAATTCAAATTTCCGAAAGATTACAAGACTAAGAACTAAATTTTGGAAGATAGAAATGAATTCACATTTTGTATTCTTGATTTTATTGAATTTTTCGATAAAAGAAATACATGATTTATAAGTTTTATGCAATAATATAGTATGCAATTCGGTTTCATACAAGCTTTCGTGCAATTTATTCCAATTTATTTGTTTTTCGCATTATTTTTTATTGTCCACCCCCCGCCCCCCCTCGCGATGTTCCAACTCCGAGTGACAAAAGAAGGATTTGAAATTTGTTCCGGCCTTATTGGATAGAATATTCAAAAGTTTGCGTGTAACAGAAATCAGAAATACTCCAGAAAAAAAAGTGAAACATTGTAGTCTTATCTATTTTTTCGTTCTTTTTTTGTATATAAAAACGTTCAAAAAAGCTTAGAAGCCCAAAGAACCCTTAACGTCTACTTCTTTGAAAAAGTTCCTGTTAACTGGGGGAACTTTGAACACTTTTTTCATTCATTTTTGAATATTTTGGAATGCGTTGCTTTTTCGTTGTACCTAAAAGTTTTAAAACACTTAGGTACTGAGGTGAGGAGTATAAAACATGATCATTGATTGCAATAAGTTCAAACAACATTGGTGGTTACAATTAAATGTTTGTTACAAAACCCGATTTCGAATTCCGGGGTAACTTTGATCTTCAAAATAATTGTTATGGTGCCATTTAGCACAGAAGACATCAACATTAATAACAGTAATTGTAGTTAGGACTAAACTGATTTTTTCAACGTTTGCTTTTCGAAAACATTTATAACCAAAAGATGGACAATGTTGCTGCATACATCTAGGGGTAAAAATTATAAACATTTTCATATTTTGTTGGTCTCAACCTCACTGTTCCCATGTTCTATTTTTTTTTTTCAAATTAAACAATTTGATAGGGTTTTAAGCCATTTTTACTATTCTTATGGAAAGTCGCCGTTTTTTCAATATCCAGAAAATATCACCAAATGACCATAAAAATAACACTTAAACTAAACGTAAACAAAGAAAAAAGTTGAACTTTCACATAAAACAACCCATTTGCTCCTAAATGCATACATTTGATCAGGAGAGATGTTTGTTTGTGATGCTTCGAAAAACCAGATATTTTAAGATTATTAAGATTAATAACCAGATTATTAAGATTTAAGATTTAAGATTTTAAGATTTCAAAATTACATTTTAAGTGATCAAAGTTCCCCCAGTTTTTGGTAATCATTAGCTGAGATCCACCAGCACAATCACTTCAGATTTTTAATGGTTTTATAAAGAACAAAATGCATTTGATATTTTCTGGTTGTTGAAATCTAATCTTTTCATAAACAATTTAGTGGTCAAAATTGTCAGATGCCCGTCATGATAAAACCTCATTCAAAAGTATTACCGAAGTGAATCTGAATAAATCTCATTAACTCATCAATACTTACTCCATAAGGTCAGCATCAATGCGTTCGCGATACGCGCTAGGACTTTTTGATTCTGTTTCCATTCTTTTCCGCTCCATTTTAGTAGTGTCTCGCTCCAGACGCTCGTTTGGAATGCAGTTGTCATTTCACGCCAATTGCATGCTCATTGAAATTTCGCATACAGCACCTCACGTTCAAGAACGCACAGCATGAAACGACAATATTGGCTACAAGATAGCTCCATAAATCGCGTTGTTCGTCACTTCAAGTTGATGCACTTACCCTGGCAAGTGAGAGGTTGGATTTTTTTATTCATACGCAAATTTATTTAACCTTTACCTTGAATAAGGTTGTATTCCAAAAATAAATGTAAGATTGAGTAAAACAATGTAGGTTCGTAATCACGAAAACAGGTCAACAAAAAACAATGGTGCAATAAAATCATCAAAAAGGCTACAGAAAACAAGAATTAAAATAATGAGAACAAGTACAGAACTGCCACAGAGCATCGGTGAAGTGATAACTGCAATGCCCCTGTCTGACTGCATGTATGTATTCAGAATCGTTAAAATTCTAGTGAATTGCAACAAAGTTGAACCGACCTTAAAAGGTACAACAGTGTAGGGAAAAAAAATGATCATGATGAATTCTAAATGACACCCAAATCGGAATTCTTCGCACATTCCTCACCGGGCGGAGGAGTTCCAGCTGTTGCAATTTTTTTTTGCTTCTGCTCTCTCACTCCTTCAGAGGGGGTCATTTAAAATTTATACAAAACGATTTCCTTTTTTGCATTTTTCGTACGTTTTCAAGATGTTGAGTTGCAAACGGCAAGGCAAAAATGAGTAATCGAAACACGGTGATGCACCAGCGCGCTGACAGATATGCAATGAAAATGAAAACAAAATATTTGCCGATGTGCGTATGAAAACAAACGATCACGAGTTTTGAGAACGTGAATTTCTGATACTTGTTTGCCTGAAGTCTTATATTATCCAAACCTTGATATACCTAGGGTTGGAATATAAATGATTGCGATTCGTAATTTTCATGGCCGTTACCACTCACTACACGAATGATTAAAAAGCGATGTGATATTTTTAAAATGATGAAAAATCATTCCGAGGGATTTTACTTATAGCACACAACAAAATGCAAATTTTCAAATCACTGTATATTTTTCCGTTACAAGAGAATTTTGTATCTTAATATATTTTAATTTTATTTTATATCGATTTTTTTCAAATTTGGTTTTATTTGTTAGATAAGTTCTCAATAAAATTGTGCGGAACTCTTTTTCCCCTCCCTTATCTCCCACTTTAAGGTGAAAAGCGTTTTATTTAAATGACCATACAATCATTTCTCGTACCCGAACACTCTCCTCGGTAAAATTTGGTTACATTTTTTTTATAAACTCTTGAATTTATAAAAACATACGTATGACACCTCTCTCCTCTTTCCTATCCCGGTAGGGGAACCAAATCATCTTAGAAATATTTCTTGTATTGTTTTACTATTCCCAATTTGTTACCATCTGCTAGATTAACACTCTAAATATAAAAAAAAATGTATGGGAGATCTCCTCCCTTCTTCCTATCCAATAGGTGAAAGGAAGAAGCAGCCTTAAACAATAATAGAAAATAAATTCTACTCAAATACCCTCTGCTATTTATTCATTTATTTACATAGTATTCCGTCTCACGACATAACTTGACGAACATAATTCCTAAAATTCACTCGGTCCATGGCAACCGTTCTCCAATTCCTCGGGCACCCCACGTTCGCCAGATCACGCTCCACTTGGTCTAACCACCTCGCTCGTTGCGCCCCCGCTCGTCTTGTTCCTACCGGATTCGTAGCGAACACCTGTTTTGCAGGACAGTCGTCCGGCATTCTCGCAACATGTCCCGCCCAGCGTATCCGGCCAGCTTTCACCACCTTCTGGATACTGGGTTCGCCGTAGAGTCGCGCGAGCTCGTGGTTCATCCTTCGCCTCCACACTCCGTTCTCCTGTACGCCGCCAAAGATGGTTCTTAACACTCGTCGCTCGAATACTCCGAGTGTACGCAGGACCTCCTCGATCAATATCCAAGTCTCTTGCCCGTAGAGAACAACCGGTCTAATGAGCGTCATATACAGGTTACACTTCGTACAAGGGCTAAGTCTTCTCGACCGCAGTTGCTTGTGGAGTCCATAGTAGGCACGACTTCCGCTGATAATTTGCCTCCGAATCTCACGGCTGGTGTCATTGTCTGCGGTCACCAGTGAGCCGAGATAGAAAAAGTCTTCGACTATCTCCAGCTCGTCGCCGTCGATCGTGACCTTGTTATTACTGGACAAGCGGGTTCGGTCGGTCACGGATCCGCACGCCACCATGTACTTCGTCTTGGACGTATTAATCATCAACCCAATCCTTCCTGCTTCGCGTTTCAGTTTGCGGTAGATGTCTTCCACCGCCGCAGATGATCTGCCGACTATATCAATGTCATCGGCAAAGCAGATAAGTTGACTGGATCTGTTGGAAATCGTGCCCCGCATTTCGCCCACCGCTCGTCGAATAACACCTTCTAGCGCCACGTTGAACATCATGCAGGATAGACCATCACCTTGTCGAAGCTCCTTGCGCGATTCGAATGAACTCGACAATTCACCCGAGATCCGCACACAGCACTGCACAGATAAAAAAATGTAATGTTACGTTGCACGTAATTTTGAATTTTTCAACTTGAAAACTAGAATGGCTCGAAAAGACATGTAAAAAACATAAACAAATATTCACAGTTTCGAAAATCCAAGTAACCTTACATGTAGGAGCATGGGTAGAAAGGAATCGGGTGATTTCATGTAATTATAAAGCTTGTTTCATGTAAACCCACATTGATTTTTATTCCATTATGTATTGTAAAGTTGCATTTCAAATCTTGTTTCATGTAAATCTCCGCTTCAATTTTTTAAGGACATGTAAATATTCATGAGCATGCTTTTCAACAATTGTTTTCTTCAAACACAAACGTTTGCAAAGTTTATCGATTCATCATAAGTGATAAAAAAGTATCGGAAGTTCGTGTGAATTTTTGAGGTCTGTATATCTCAGGCTCAGTTTATCAGTTCAGCCGAGTCTTACAACTAAATTGAGTTTTTCCCAGCCAGGTTTCGCTACAGCGCTTTCATCGTGTTGTTTTGCTGGCAACACAAAACAAAACAAACGTCTTCTTTTTCGGTTTCCGAAAACAAAATCAGCCAGCAGCGAAACCGAGGAATCGTTTGGCGACGAGTTCAAGCTGATTGATGTGCCAAGTGAATCGAAATCGTCATCACTTCAGAATCCACAGATGTCGAAACTGGTGCTGGCCGAATCGGAATCCAAGGATGGCTTCAATGGTGACGCAGCCTACCGGGACCGGCTGGCGTATCAAATCACCCGACGGCTGACCAATGACGGAAACCTATTCTGTCTGATTTGAACACTTGTACCAACGAACGGAACGGAAGAGCAAGATCCCGATGCGACGACCACCAACACCATCGAGCCGACCGGAGAGGGAGGAAATCAGCAACGGAACACTCTGAATAGTACCAGTTCCCAATCATCGGAGGAGAATAATTTCGGAGACACGATTACACATGTGAATACTATTACCGGTTAGGTGACAACGGTTCCGGCATCGCAGCTTCAATCTCGACCTAACTACCATCGAAGCCGAGCGCACTAAAATCTACATAGTCCTGTTCGAGCTGGCCACCTTGATTTCCTAAAAAAAACTAAGCGGGACAAGCAAGAGAAATTTTGGTTCGACGGAACTCACTGTGGCCAGTTTAGTGTTTTCTTCTTGTGCTGGCTTCGTCATTGTAAGTGGATTGTCTCTAAAAGTAAGTATTTTTCTATTTACTAATTGTAGTGTTGGTTGCTAACTCGCGCTAATTATTTTAGATACCGAAGATTTGTTGAAATCTTCCGAAACAGATTCGACTGGATTTGACGACTAAAATAGTGTCCCAAACCACTCTCACCACCAGCAGCTGATGCATTCGTCTTCATCAAACGTCGAAGTCTTCGGGTTCAATCTTGTCCCTAAAAAATCCGCCGTACACTGATGTCTTCTGTAAGCATTTTTATTCCGTGCCACGTCCTTTACACTTTGCTCAGTTTAATAATTGCCCGTTGTTTTTTGGTTCCCCGGAACCATTTAAACAGCCACAGCGTAGCAGACGATTCACCGGAGTCCGGTTGGGTGATTTGCGAAAGGCAGACGATCGAAGGCAACCTAATAGCAATATCGTGAAGCTGTGTTTATTGTTTAAAAATACAAACAAAGCGACATTTGATTTCATTTTATGTAAGAAACCCAGTTTAAGCGACAATATTCGATCATTAATGCTTTGTATTTTTTTTCTTTTTATTGAAAACAGGGAAATTATTAATCTTGTTTTGGAACTTAATCCGAATTTTGTGAGTTCCAGGTACGAGGTTCAAAGCGTCTGGAAATCAGCTGGATTGCAACGTATTATCAAAAGTACAAGGATCTACTATTCTTAGTTACAACGAAGATGTTCCTTTAGTGGACAGTATAAAAACAGAACCAGAACAGGTAAGATTTATCATCGTCTTCGTTTTTTAGGGTGCATCAATCATTTTATTTTTTCTCAGTTTTTATCACCCAACGCAACGAACTCGGAGGAATCATCCATGGTCCAGGGGCTTAGATATGATGGCAAGTTTTATGCTACAACGTGCTACAACATTACCCGAATACCTGACTCCAAAACGTACAGTATGCGGTACCCAATCGGACAAGAGAAGATATATCAGGATCGTGAAACTTGATGTTTGTTTCTGTTATCTGATGTGGAAATTTAAATTTGTGATAAGGTAAATTTGTTGTGCCTCAAAAATTGACTAACAAAATAAAATATTTTTAATATTACAGATAAAAAACTTGATCGATGAATGGAGCATTTGGTCTAGTTTGATGTTCGAAAGTAAAATCTGCTACAGGTGCCTAAGAAAAAAAAAATGAATACAATTTAGACTTTAAAGGGCCTGACAATGCTAATAGTCTCAGTGCCAAAGCTTTAGTATGACGGCTATCTGGCCTTCACTATGATAAGTGCCATCCATAAGGTTTTGTGATCAATCACGTTTGATATTGTATATGATCTCTAATTTAAATAACTAGTAAAGTGCTGAACCGAACAATCAAAGGGAACATCAATTAACTTCGTGGTGAGAAAAAAAATTACTCCCAATAGTATCAACACTATCCTCATTTTCCTGACCCTAAATGTTATGCATTGAAAATCTACCGGATAGTTAGAGAGAGATCAAATACTGTTCGCTCTTCTATTGACATAAGCTATAATTCCACTTCGAACCCATTAGACTGCTTAATTACATTTATTCCAAATAGATTAGTGTAAGAAAAATACTTAAAAAGAGCAGTAACATGAGATGACTTGTAAATAAAACTCAACATGAAATATTCTGTCTACGGAAAAAGAAGGTGCAATAAATCGGATGGGTAAATATGCAAAATTTGTTTTGATTCATTAATTGAAACCAAGTGATCCATGTACGAATTAAATCCAATAAGAATAAAATGAAAATGAATTGAAATGTAAATTTACTGTAAACAAACCCCACCATGCTTGTTGAAAAAAATTACATGTGATTTCGTTTTACATGTCAAGTAATGTCAAGTAGAGTTACATGAAATCAACTGTATTCACACGTGTTATTACCCGATTCCCTTCTACCCATGCTGTTGCATGTAAAAATACGCGGATTTTTTTAAGTGTGTGCGTTCCATCCATCGTCGCCTTGATCAGTCTGATCAGCTTCCCGGAAAAGCCGTTCTCGTCCATGATTTTCCATAGCTCGTTACGGTCGATCGTGTCGTATGCGGCTTTGAAGTCGATGAATAGATGGTGCGTAGGGACTTGGTGTTTCCGGCATTTTTGGAGGATTTGCCGTAATGTGAATATCTGGTCCGTCGTTGACCGTCCCTCCATGAAGCCGGCCTACCCAAGTAACCATAAGCACTAAAATATAGCCCTTAATCAGCACTATATTCCCATATATAACTCTGAATTAATGCTTTTTTTGCACTATATGCGTATATAATGCAGATTTAATGCTAAAAAGGCGAAATAGCGGGCTGAATAAATGCTATCACAACATAGCCTTTAATAAGCATTACAAATACTGAATTAGAGCACCATCGAAATGTCATTTTTCGCCAGCCGTATAAAAGCATTAACAATGCATACTTAGAACACCTTTCAAGTTTTTAGTTGATTGATCATGATTGATGTGAAACGGAAATTCAAAATAGGAAATTTTCTTTGATTTATTAAAATGAACAAAAATTAAAAAAAAACATTATCTACCACATCAATCAACCTGCTGAATGAAGGATTATGCTTGCTCAATGAAGTGTTCTATGAAATGAGAAGTGATTATAATTGAATTATGAATACTTTGATGAGTCTCGAACCGAGGATCCCTCAGCAGCCTTTATCTTTCCTTGCGCCTTTACCATTTCGACCACTCTTAATGCTGATAAGGTAGGTGAAAAAACCCGTACTTCAAGTACTGTTCGGGTCACACAACTTCATAGACAATGTATGCATGAATGGGAGAAGACAACTGCAGCTGCTCGCTCTGATTGTTTTCGTTTGCTGTCTTGCTTACTCACACGCGGCGAATGAAAAAATCATTCTTGTTTACATTCGCGGGTTTGACGTTTCTGCCCTTTATAAAAGCTTTATGTAAGCATTAACAGGGAGTTCTAGTGCTATAGTCTTAATGCTTCTTAACTTTATTTAGTAGCTCTATATGTGCATATAGTGCTATCATTAGTGTTAAATTTTGTTATTGCTTCTATGCATTAATAATGCTTACATAAAACTAAAAAGCATTATGAATGTTGATATAATGCTAACTTGCATTAGAAATGTTGATTTAATGCTGATTAAGGGTTATGGCTTAATGCTTATGGTTACTTGGGAATGTATGCATGAATGGGAGAAGACAACTGCAGCTGCTCGCTCTGATTGTTTTCGTTTGCTGTCTTGCTTACTCACACGCGGCGAATGAAAAAATCATTCTTGTTTACATTCGCGGGTTTGACGTTTCTGCCCTTTATAAAAGCTTTATGTAAGCATTAACAGGGAGTTCTAGTGCTATAGTCTTAATGCTTCTTAACTTTATTTAGTAGCTCTATATGTGCATATAGTGCTATCATTAGTGTTAAATTTTGTTATTGCTTCTATGCATTAATAATGCTTACATAAAACTAAAAAGCATTATGAATGTTGATATAATGCTAACTTGCATTAGAAATGTTGATTTAATGCTGATTAAGGGTTTGTGTGTAGTATAAATGTATGCGTGAGCTCAACAGCGAATTATATACTCGCGAGAGTTGACTCGAGCGGTTTGATGTGTGAGTGAGTACGACACCAAGCACACAGCCCCGCGATAGCTGATTCGAGAAGTTCAACCGTCATCCATCAGTCAGAGTCCAGAGTGCACAAGCTAAGCGAGCAAGTCGAAGTGATGACGACAACTTGTGATGGGTGGTTTCCAGTAGATAGTATGCTACACATTTGGCGACCGACAGGTATTTTGCAATTTATAATGTGAATAAGGAAACAAGGAACCTTGGAAGGAAACCACCCATTGCAAGAGAAAATACTTAAAATGAAAGTGAAAAGTGGGAAGCATTTAGAATTTGGAAAGAATCGAAGTGTTACCAGTGTTGCTAGCTTTGCAAAGTGAAGTGTAGTGAATGATACGAAAAAAATTAAGATATGTGTTCTCTCACTGACTTAAAAAAAGTGATTGGTAACAACATAGTTTAGCGCGTCGGGAGGACAGCTGGAATTTTTAGCGTGTTGGAAGGACCACTCCAGAAAAGAAGTAAGAAAAAACTAGAAGCGAGTCGGGAGGACAGCTTCAAAAACATGCGAGTTGGGAGGACCGCATGAGTAGCGTGTCGGGAGGACAGCTAAGAATAAATGCGAGTTGGGAGGACCGCATGAGCAACAAAATAGCGAGTCGGGAGGACCGCTAAGAGAGAGTGCGAGTTGGGAGGACCGCATGATTAGCAAAATAGCGAGTCGGGAGGACAGCTAAAAGAAAATGAAAATTAGTAGAATCACATGAGTAACAAAATAGCGTGTCAGAAGGACAGCTTAGAATAAATGATGGAAAATGAGTTGGGTGGACTACGCAATAATTAAATTGAAAATTTGAAATCATTATAGGCATGAATATGAGCTGGAAGGTTCGCTTGAGATACAGAGAAGTGCATCGGGAAAACAAAAACAGACTGAAGTGTGTTGGAAGAACAACTCTTGGAAAATCTAATTAAAGCGAAACTTGACCGTCAAGAAGTATTTAAAAAGTATCATTGAATTTGAAAAAAGTCAGATTCAAAGAAATATGAAAAGCAAGCTTTAATGGAATTGAAGTCCATCAAAATCATTTACAAAAATCGACAAAGGAAAACTTAAAAAAATATGCCAATCAGAAGTTTAAAAATAATGATATTCTGTGTTAAGATCGTAAAAATAAGTTTGAGCTATGTATAATAAACGGAAATTAAGTGGATTCAGGAAGTGTGTACTTGCAAAAAAACACATTTCAGAATGTACGGAATGTGATTTGTTAAAGCAGCTTAAGTTAAAGAAAATATAAGAGGAAACCAACATAGGGGATTTGAAAAAAAAAACAACTAAGAACAAGAATTCAAAATCACGCCATGTTAAATAGTCTTACAAAAAAAATGAAACAATAATATTTTCATTGTCCAAGAAAATTTGTTGATAATAGATAGAATAACGAAGGAGCGAATTCCCACGAATTATGAAGGAACGAATTCCAACGATGAAGAAAAATGATTTCAGATATTACTACTATGATTTGCCAAATGTTGATATTTGAAATACATTAAAATAAAAATTCATATCTGGTAAGATGGCAAGTCAGACGTGAAAAAAATAAGTCTAAAGCCTTCCAGAGAAGCTATTTCTCCTTTGTGCCTGTTTTGACAATATTTGCAGAAATACAGAAAATTCGTTGATTTTAGAAGATTTGCTCTGGGAATAACATCAGAGTCTGTTGATTTGGCCACCATGAATACGTATATCACGTTATTACATGTCTACCGTCAAAAGTTCTCATGTGTGCGTGGACTATTTTTGAGACATCAAATAAAATCTGAGAACCGTTTGCGACTGTATGTAATCAAATAAAAATGAAACCAAAGAGATTGGCTTAGGGTACGCATACAAACTAAATCTAAGAAGGTAAAAAAAGCGGGTACCTACAGCAACTGCAAATGCGGTTTTCCAACATATGCTAAAGCATTGATTCAGTAAGCTGCACTAGGAAATTATTTTGCTCTCTCATTTGTAACACTGGGTAATGTTTTCCTTTGGGTTTGATTAAACTGAGTCGCAGAGTAAAACCAATACGGCTATAAAGACTAAGAAAACTTATAGGGCGAACATTTGGTATGAGGCTGAAAAAAAAGGACAGGACCGAAAGATCCGAGATGAACGATTCCAAAAATGACGATGAAAAAAATTTAATAAAACTTTTGGCAGGAGTCGTGTTATCATACTGTTTCTGTTTTGTTTCATGAGAGGAAAAGACTCGAAGAATTACCATTTTTATTATTTTTATAATTATAATTTTTAATGATCATAAAAGTAGATGAATGTGTAAATGAGTAAGTTAGGAATGTTTAAAGACTATGAGAATCTGGGTGCCATGTCCGAAACTACAGGCTACAGACAGCTGGTGTTCAGCAAGAGCGCAAATTCTTTGGTTTCGGGCCAGAGAAAATTGTTGAGAATTATAAGCTTCTTTCACTTGCTCACGGAACTATTGTGAAACTGAGAGCATGTTGGTGTTTGGACGCAGTTAAAAGCCCAAGCCGGTAGCTCTTTTAAATTTATTCACCTGAAAATAAATCGTTAGCTTTAGTCAAAATAAGGTTGGGGATATCTTTTTTCATTTTCTGCACGAGCTTTAATTGTTTTGTTTTTTTCCCGAGAGGAAGGGAAATGTGTGTAGTATAAATGTATGCGTGAGCTCAACAGCGAATTATATACTCGCGAGAGTTGACTCGAGCGGTTTGATGTGTGAGTGAGTACGACACCAAGCACACAGCCCCGCGATAGCTGATTCGAGAAGTTCAACCGTCATCCATCAGTCAGAGTCCAGAGTGCACAAGCTAAGCGAGCAAGTCGAAGTGATGACGACAACTTGTGATGGGTGGTTTCCAGTAGATAGTATGCTACACAGGGTTATGGCTTAATGCTTATGGTTACTTGGGTAATGACTTCCCACGAATCTGTTCGCTTGTGGCGTTAGGCGGCGGAGTAGGATTCGGGACAACACTTTGTAGGCGGCACTTAGGACAGTGATCGCTCGGTAGTTCTCACAGTCCAATTTGTCGCCCTTCTTGTAGATGGGGCATATTACCCCCTCCTTCCCTCCTCCGGTAGCTGTTCCATGTCCTAGATCCGGACTATCAACCGGTGTAGGCATTCGGCCAACTTGTCCGGGCCCATTTTGATGAGTTCGGCTGCAATGCCATCCTTCCCAGCCGACTTGTTTCTATCCAGCTGGCGAATGGCTTCCTTAACTTCACTCATCGTTGGGAGTGGCTCCTCTACGTCGTTGGCTACGCCGGCGATGTACCTTCCCCCACCGTCTTGATCTCCTGCATGTGCGCCGTTCAGGTGTTCATCGAAGTGCTGCTTCCACCTTTTGATCACCTCACGATTGTCCGTCAGGATGCCCCCGTCCTTATCCCGGCACATTTCGGCTTGCGGCACGAAGCCTTTGCGGGATGCGTTGAGTTTCTGATAGAACTTTCGTGTTTCTTGGGAACGATGCAGCTGCTCCAGCTCCTCGAGCTCCTCCTCCTCCAGGCGGCGCTTTTTCTCCTGGAAAATTCGGACTCGCTGCCTCTTCCGCTGTCGGTGATTTTCCACATTTCGACGGGTGCCTCTTTGCACAACTGCCGCCCGCGCGGCATTCTCTTCGTCCATCACCCTTCTACACTCCTCGTCGAACCAGTCGTTCCGTCGAGATCGCTCCACATAACCGATGACGTTCTCCGCAGCACTGTTGATGGCTGTCTTGATGGTAACCCAACAGTCCTCGAGAGGGGCTTCATCAAGCTCGCCCTCTGCCGGCAGCGCTGCTCCGACCGATTGCGCGTAGTCTGCCGCGACCTCAGGTTGCTTCAGTCGCGCGATATTTAACCGAGGCGGGCGCCGGTTGCGTGTGTTGTTCACTATGGAGAGTTTTGGGCGCATCTTCACCATCACCAGATAGTGGTCTGACTCGATGCTGGCACCTCGACAGGATCTGACGTCGATGATGTCCGAGAAGTGCCGGCTGTCAATCAAAACGTGGTCGATCTGTGATTGCGTTTGGTACGGTGTTCTCCAGGTGTATTTGTGTGGGAGGCGGTGCATTCGTTTGGAGGCGGCGAAATCTATCAGTCTGAGGCCGTTTTCGTTGGTCAGCTGGTGCGCACTGAACCTTCCAATTGTCGGTTTAAATTCCTCCTTCTGGCCGACCTGAGCTTTAAAATCCCCGATGACGATCTTGATATCATGTTTTGGGCAACGGTCGTATTCACGCTCCAGCTGCGCGTAAAATTCGTCTTTGTCGTCACCGGTACTTCCGAGGTGAGGGCTGTGCACATTAATGATGCTGATGTTGAAGAACCGGCCCTTGATTCTCAACCGGCACATTCGTGAGTTGATCGGCCACCACCCGATCACGCGCTTTTGCATCTTTCCCATCACTATAAAAGCTGTTCCAAGCTCGTTTGTGTTGCCGCAGCTCTGGTAGATGGCACGACCATCTGGGTACGTTCGTACCGTGGAGCCCTTCCAGCATACCTCCTGCAGCACTACGATGTCGAATTTGAGGCTCTTCAATACGTTGGAGAGCACGTGGGTACTGCCCACAAAATTTAGAGATCGGCAGTTCCATGTTCCAAGTTTCCAATCGCTAGTCCCTTTTCGTCGCGTGGGTCTTTGCCGATTTCCATCCGAAATTTGTTGTTCGTTATTCGTTGCTTATGTTTTTTGTAGTCACGGGCTCGCAAGGCCCGCAGCTAACCCCACTATCTCGCAGGAGGACCGTCGTGATGTTGCTGTTTTGGGTCCCGAACACCACCAGGACGTTGTTGCACTCCGCACGCCGCCACTGACATGGAAAACAGACGCGTACGAAGCCCCCTGACTCAGTCTGCATGCGACCAAAGCATCCACCGGGGTTGGGTACCCGATCTCCGCTAAGGTTGCTCGCACCCCAGCTAGCACCACGGGGAGGTTTTTTTTTAGTTAGTAACCACGGGGAGGTAGAGAATCGGAATTGCAGACAAGATGTGATATGACCACTACCCGAAGGTTGGGTGTATGGGGTCTCGAGTTGCACATTGTCTACCGTTCGCTAGCCAAATACCCTCTGCTATATCATTTTAATAATATGTTTTCGAGTGATCTAAAATAATTGTATGACAACATCTTTTCTCCTATCCCTCCTCCCGTTGTAGGGAGGGAATTTGGTTCGTTTTGCTTGATTAGTTCTCGAATTTTGCAAAAAATCCCATTTTTTAAACTTCACACTGGAAAGTAGGAGGAGTCTCAAACCATCTTTAAATATTCTTCCTACCCTCGCATGCCAAATTTAGTTCCGTTTGCTTAATTAATTCTCGAATTGTGCGAAAAATTCTATGGAAACATTCCTCCCCGCTTCCTATTTCCCCATATTGAAAGGGAGATGTGTATCAAACAACCGTGGAAACATTCTCCGCACCAAAATACACTCCTATGCCAAATTTGGTTCCATTTGCATGATCAGTTATCGAGTTATGGAAACTTATTACATCTTTTCGAAAGATCCCCTCCCCCTGCCAGGGATAGGGAGGCGTCTCAAACTATTATAGGGACCTTCAATTGCCTCCAATAACCCCATCTGCCAAGTTTCGCGTAAATCGGTTCAGTAGTTTTCGAGTCTATAGGGAACAGACAGACAGACAGAAATCTATTTTTATTTATATAGATTGATTGCCCGTATTTGTCCGGCCCGGGTACGTGCTGAAAAAATGCTGGCAACCTTAGTTTATTCAGTTTTTTGAATAAAAAATCATTGTCCTTAGTCCGATCTGGCTTTTCATTTGCGAGAAATTTTCTTGCATGGAGAAATTGTGACTTATTTTAAACTTAACTCAATTTTTCTTGGGTTGAATGATATTATGTCTCGATAATTTGAAAATCCTTGAAAAAAAAAACAGAAACAATAATAAATGTGCAAATATTGGTAATCCTCTCATATCACACCATAGACCAGGGTTGCCAACATTTGTTTTCAAAAATCAGGGAACTGGTGAAATAAAAATCAGGCAAAATCAGGCTACGTTTGTAACGGAAATTCTGCTCAAAGTGATGACCTTTTTTTTGGTCATCACTCCATATTTTGACTTCAATATGTGGTGTGAGCCTACTTGGTTGAATGACTCAAAGCAATCGAAAGATTCCTTTATCAAATTGAAATTATAGGGAAGCTTTCGTTTGCTTTGATTCAGCCACATTTTTCACATTTTAACTTCAGCAATGGTACCTAATTTAATTCCTTACTACCATTTTTCATCACACTCGCAAAAATCAGGCAAAATCAGGCATATTTTCAAAAATCAGGGAAATTCAATGGCTTTTCAGGTTGTCAGGCAGAGCCTCGAAAAATCAGGCAATCCCTGAAAAATCAGGCACATTGGCATCTCTGCCATAGACCGTTCATAACAACATCATTTCCAGACATCACTTGGTACCATAGCAGTTGATGGCTTGGCGTGGTTTGGCGGCACCAGGCCTAGTGATAATTTGCGATAATCGGTATAATATTGACATAAATTTACGATCATTTCAGAACGTCCGAAGGACTCACTCTCTCGGGGTGAGATGGTTGAAATCCAACACTCATACATTCGTTCGCAGATGCTACGCGCAGAAGCGACGCCGTTTGTCGTCATCGCACGCTCGGCTGAAGTTAACACCGGTAGGTCGCCCTTTTCCAAGTTTTTTTTTTACTGGAAGCAGACACCTTACGCCAGCTTGCTGCTGATCGTCGATGTCCTGATTGCGCGATCGATCTCCCGAAGAGACATTTTACAACAACGGCGAGGGATCAAGCGGTGCGATTCGCGTATCGCGCCAAAGGTCATACGTGTCAAAATGTTGGCATAAACTGTTCCAAAGTATGGGCAGGGGTGCGGAAACTGGGCCAAGGGAACAAAACTGGCGGAAGGTGGAAGTTTCAGCGATTACGCGACAGCCTGAACGTCTACCGAGTGCGTAATGAACGTTCACCTTTGCTGTGTATACGCGTTGACTGTTGTTTTTGTTTTTTCTAGCTTTGATTTCGACTGCAACCGGTAATCGACCCGATACTTAACTCGATATCTACTATATGTCCGAGACTTGAGAGCCTCAACTCACACAAGATCCACACTCTCGGAGGTCCACCGGAACATAAATTGTTCATGCTAAACTGTTGGCAGTACTATCAATAAGATCGCTCGGCGTCTGTCTTCAACGGCACAGTGAGCTACTTCAGCGTTACTTGTTGCTCAGAGGTTACAGACTTTAAACATAAAGTTGTAAGTCGACTAGAACAACTTGTTGCTCCAACAAATTGGAGGTAGTAAAAGAAAAAGGACAAGCCAAAGGTCAAACTTGGAGTCGCTAAAAACTTTCACACAGTGTGTGGTTTGAGACACATTGAGGTATGATGTAGTTGCAAATTTTTTGATAAATATGAAATCTCAACAGGGCTTCGGGTCGTAATTAACTTGCTGCGAGAAGGTGCCGAGGGATGTTTATCGCACCCCTATGACAGGATCAAGTCATCGAAAATGCACAGGCAAATTATAAATCAGCCGTTGACTTTGGTGACACCTGTCAGTTAAGTTGGATTCGTTTGGTGTTTTACTTGATTCTTGACGATAAGCTTGATTTATTGAAGCGAGAAAAATGATTGTCAATGCAGTTGCATGAATGTTTGAGATTGTTTAGAAGCGTGTTTCGAAACATATATAAATGAATTTTTGTCTGTCTGTCTGTCAGTTCCCTATAGACTCGGAAACTACTGGACCGATTTGCTTAAAACTTGGCAGGTGGGAGTATTGAAGGCCAGGAAATGTTCCTATAATAGTTTGAGACCTCTCTTTCTCCCTTTTTCCAGTGGGGATATTGGAAAGGAGGGGGGGGCTTCTATACCTTTTTTATTGCATAACTAGAGAAATATTCAAATAAACGGAGCCAAATTTGGTATGGGAAGGAAATGTTATTATGATATTTTGAATACCCTCTGTTTTTCCAGTGGTAAAATTTTAAGGAGAGAGGATGCCTTCATACAATTTTTAACATTACTTGAGAATTTATCTAACAAGTGTAACTAAATTAAGCTCAAGGGGGTATTTGAGTACGAGGAATATTTCTTTAAATGTGTGTACTACTAGGAAGGAGAGAGGAGGGCTCCTTTACAATTTTTCGCAGAACTTTAGAGCTTATCGAGGAAATAGAAACGAATTTGCAAGGGAGGGAATTTGGATACGAGAAAAAGGTTATATGCTTATTTAAGACCCCTTTCTCCTTTGATTGGGAATAAAGTTATGGAAGAGGGAAGCATACAATTGTTTTGCAGAAACCAAGAATATATCAATGAAAATAAACAAATCGAATATAAGGAATCTTTAGAAAAAACTTTATCCTCTCATACTTAAATGCTTAAAAATACGGAATTCATCAATGAAAAGAAACAATTTAATTTTAGAAAACGTTAGAAAAACTTTTTCCTTTCATACTTAAATGTTTAAAAATACGGAGTTTAGGATATAAGAAAGGTTCTGTTTTAGAAATAAAACTCATAATTTGATCCACAAAACAAAACAAAAAACATACAAAACAATGGTTTCAACTTAAATGCTACAAATTATTAATTCTGAGTTTCATTTCAACCCTTCGTTTCATGATTTTTTATTTTTCCTCAAAAAATATTTTAAACAGTTGAAAATGATGTGTACATCAAGATAAAAAATTAAAATAAATTATGATGTTTCCATTTTTCCATACATTAATTGTTGCATATTTGTTACTTTATGAAACGAAGGGTTAATTTTTATTCAACATCACAATAAAAATCAGATTTTTGAATCAACGTTAAAAAGAAAATATTTTAAATCTAATAAGATAATCAAATGCATGCATGTAACAGATAACGAGAAACAAAATGAATTTTGGAAGAAAATTGAACATTTAGGACACATTTATTTGAAGCATGAAAAATCTCGAAATTTCATTCCATGAGGGATGATGTATGAATACACTGCTAATAGTGATGTGCCATGTCTGCAAACTGAGTTTACGAAAATTTTAAGATGATTTTAAAGAAAAAGAGAAAGTCGATTGAATTCAAACTGCTTAAACTGGCAACACACCACAACAGTGACTAACAGCTTTTGCTGGAAATAAAAAAAATTAATAAACAAAAAAAAAAAAATAAATAAATAATGATTATTACAATTTTTGCCCCTGGGTGTAAGTGCTACAATTAACGTTTCTTCGAATGTAACAGTGATTTTAGGGAAAAGGAATAAACAAAAAATATCTGGGAAACGAAAAATAACTCGCTCATCCACTTTCAATATGATGCAAGCTCAAATAAACGTTTTCCTCGATTTATGAGCCACTGTTCCAATTCAGCCCACTTGAGGGATAAACAAAAATAGTTGATTGATATTAGTAACAAATCTTAACCCTTTGAGTTTTATTAAGCTCCTCCAAATATATTCAATTTGTCGGAAACAGACCGAAAACTGACCCGACTCACCCCATTTCTCGGGGTATCAATCCAGTTCCATGAACATAAATAATAATTTACCGTCTTCTTACATTTTTTTCTTGAAAATTCAAAGGCTCAACAAAGTTTGCCGGGTCAGCTAGTTACACGGAGAAAAAAGACGACAGTTGTTTCAATTATTTCAGCTTGTTATAACAATAATCGAAATGCAGTTGATTTTTTCGCATTCAATTACTTATATAATAGATTCAACTACAAACTTCTAATTGTCCTTACGCAATCAACTATAAATATAATGCATTCAGCTGTATTATTTATTTTATGCATTCAACTATAAAAACAATAGATTCAACTACAAACTGCTGATTTACCTTATCTAATCAACTATGAATATAATAGATTCAATTGTAAAGGAATAATTGATTCAATTGTTATGGTATAATTGATTCAACTGTAGATATGGTAGATTCAATCACAATTGTATGATTGATTATAGGCATTCAACTCTAAATATAATAGATTCAACTATAGTGGTATAATTGATTCAATTGTCAATATGATAGATTCAACTACAATTGTATCATTGATTTTAGGCATTCAACTATAAATATAATAGATTCAACTGTAGTGGTATAATTGATTCAACTGTAAATATCATAGATTCAACTGTAGTGGTATAATTGTTTCAATTGTAAATATAATAGATTCAACTACAAATGTATGATTGATTCGAGGTATTGAACCATAAATATAGTAAATAAAACTGTATTGTTATGATAGATTGTATGTTACTTGAATACTATAGTGTTCATCAGCAAAAACAAAAAAAAAGTAAGTGTGGCACCCAATACGTGTTCCCTGTAGCGATCGTATCGCTGTTTTTAGGGCTCTCTCCGGTGATGGGGAAACATTTTCCTCTACCAGTTCGTGGCAGCGGTCTTGTAGAAGGCCGACAGTTCCTGGAATTGGGAAAAGTACACCTACTATGGCTGCCCGGGAAATCGACGTGGGTCTCGACGTTCTTTTACACGATCCTGGCAGGATCCCACAGGAAACATTACGGTTAGTCAGCGTATGATAGATTTATGTCATGATATTGAATAAATTTCCCCCCCACAAGGTCAATCTTTGCCGGGTGCAGAAGCACGGACATCTTCCGGGACCGATAAGTTAAGACGCAAAATTTCCTGGGCAACCATGCATCAAGATCGAAAAAGAAAAACAGCGGAAGAACCAGGACATGGATATCGGGATTTCCGGTCAGGTTTTCTAGCATCATGGCGGCTAAAACGAACTAAATGCAAAATGCTGAAATAATAAATTTAAAAAAAAATAAAACGTAGCCAGAAAATTATTCCGAAAAAGTGCTTCAGATATGATAACTTCCAATATAAACAGAAATTAAATGTACAATATTTATAGTTGACCTCAGTGAATCAATCATAGAAATAAAATTGTATCAATCATATTTATAATTAAATCAATCATGTTATTATAATTGAATATATCATATTTATAATTAAATCAATTATATTATTATAGTTGAATCTATTATATTTATAATTAAATCAATCATATATTAATAATTGATTCTACTATAATTATTGTTGAATGTATAACATCAATCGCGCATTATAGTTGGATCTATTATATTTATAGTTGAATGCACAAAATTAATCATACAACTATAGTTGAATGTATTATGTACATTGTTGACTGTACGAAATCTATCAGATTGTCTATTATATGTATTGTTGAAATTTTAATAATTATATGAATTAATATAAATGGATTATTGTTGGAAATACTATACTTTTTTCCTTGTATTCTTATATATTAAAATGGAGACATAATTGACAACGCAAGTGTTTTTTCGGGTCCGCGAAAATTTTTCATATTTCATTGTTTTTAATAGAATTTTTATTATTAAATTAATTGAAAATATGTTCCCTAGTTCGAGCGACCGGATGTCTACCGGCAGACTGATCGGTGGAAGTGTTTTGAACCAGTTTGTGAGTTGATTACTAGTGCAGCAAGTGGTTTGAATCGTGTTTTTCTGCTTAGTTTAAATGGCCTTCCGGCGAGCGGAGAGAGACTTACTTGAAGTACGGTAACATGGAAACAACACGGATCTAAGCTAAGTATTTGTATTCAAAACCTTCTTATTTAAAAAATTATGATTGATATTGAAATTTCTTAGCTTGAGATACATTAAGACACATATATAATTTCCAACAAGAACATCTAGTGTTTAAAGAAAAGATGTCTGCTGTGGATTCGATTTTCATGCATTGTGTTAAGTGCTTTAAGTTTATTCAGCTGTTCATAATATGGGATTTAATTAATCGAAGTTCTTGTTTTTATTACGTTCAGAGCAAAGACAGAAAAATATTTCGGTGGCTGCAAAATTAGAGAAAAACTTTTTCTAGGTTTATCTGTTAAGGAATTCATTTTCTAAATGAGATGATTAGGGTGAGCGCAAATACGATAAATCAAGTTATAAATATACATTGCAATCTCATTTGAGCTTTGTACTCTTTGATTCCTAATAATGGTCTTGGTGCCAAAACTAGGATTAGGTTCTCATTATTGCTACAGTCAAACTAATTAATTTATTTAATACCTAATTAGTTCCTAATGAAAAAGACTCAGGCAATTTTCTGATTTGTTCTGGAGTGTATAATGTTGTGGTTGCTATGTTTTTATCTAGCCCGGGTTATAGACCTACGAAAAATAAATGAATTGTCTAGTATTAAGGATGGTTAGATATTTGAATGCAACACAAATGAGCGAAATTATGGTAGGATATCGATAATAGATTAGTTTTCAGTTCAAGAAAGAACATTGGTCATTCCAAGCTTATTCAACATTTTTCTTCATGAATCTTTGAAAATCAACATGACAGTTTTTTATACAACATGGATATGCGAACGTTCAAGTGTATGAGTAGGCATATTTGAATAGAAAAGCATGCATATGCTTGACAGTTTTTCATTTTCAACAGCTTTGTTTCAAATTTTGATAGAAGAGTAACATGTTGGTTTTGTTGTTATAAATTATTAAAAATGAAAAGCACATTCATTGACAAGATAGTAGTTCTAGTGTAGAATACGAGATTGTTATTGAGGGATTTAAGTTGTTTTTTACTTGAATTTCAACATTTAGTAAGCCTTTTTTAGGAAAATAGGAGAATAGGGTGCTCAGAATCAGATCACACTAGTCAAAAGTGTCTCCAGATCACATCCTTTTACCAACTCCCCACAACAAAATAATTTGCTAGGATGCAGAGGTGACCTCGGTCCTAAAGCACGAATTATTCCGTTCATCCCTTTCTCTCTTTTCCAAACTATCTATTGACTACTAGGACGTGGCTGGCGCCGTTATTGATGATTAAAGAGAGAGCATCAGTTTTGGGCATTGTGAATTTGCTGTCAGTCCCAGACACTATTCATTTGACCTTTGAACAAAATTGGTGGCATTGGTCAATCACGGAGCAGCAACCATTGGCGATATGGAATTCGTGCCACGCCTGTGATCATTTGATTCGAAATGCATTTGATTCAATATCATTGTTTTAATAATAAAGTGTTAAGAAGCATACTGAGGAAATTAAATTTAAAGGTGGATGTGAGTAGTCAATCAAGCTAAGCTAAGCTAAGCTATATAAAAATGGAGACAAAATTATGTGCGAACTCGAATAATTCTTGCTGGGTTCATCCAATTTGCATGAATTTTTTTGTTGTGTTCGTCTTCACGTGTAAAAAAAAATACAACGGGAAGTTTATTTCGAAAATATTTTTATGGAATTTGGAAATCAATTTTCGGGCTTTATTCACATCAAACAAAAGTCATGGCAACCAATTTCCATTTTTTTTTCTTCATCCAAATCACCCAGCCCAGAGTAGGAAGGCTCCAAAAAACAATCAAGGCTTACTGATGCTCATTCATCTCTATGTAGGAAGTTTTGGCGCCCATTTTCATAGCCTAGCTAGCTATTGGCCAGAAACGAAAATATGTAATGCCGAAAAAAATCATTTTTACCTCAGAATCAAGGCAACTCAAACCTTTTTTAAACTGATTGTTGCCTTGCCAGGTTTCCTTAGTGTATCCGGACATCGTTGAAAAAGCCCAGATTTATTCTCTTTACTTGCCAATCCAAACAAAAACTCTTATTCAACAAAATAATCTGATCAGTTTCTGAAAGCTTAAAATACGCCTATTTTGAAATGAAATGCCCGGATACTGTCAGAATTTTATAAAAAAATGCCCGGATTTTCTCGGCCGGGATTGTTTACGGTCATATTAGAGAATACTGTACAAATTACAATACTGTACAAATTTTGACATACCTCAATCCACTTAATATATTTATCGTAGCACCACGAGAACGTCTTTTTTGTACCTCATAGGGCAACCTTGAATTGATTTGAAAGGTTTTTATAGAATTTTAAGAATGTATCCCGTTAGTTTGAGAATCGAATGGTATCAACTTTGTAATTCCATGAATTAATTTTCTCTCGTCTTATCTAGTGATGTATATTTTTCAGAATAAGAATTGCTTGTATTGACCCAAGCGCTCTAGCTTCTTCTAATTTCATGAAATATTTCATTTATTTCAACGTAACAATTGAGAACCTCGCATACAAAACACGAAAGTAATGTTTTTTAGTGCAAAATTTGTCTCTTAATTTTGTGATATACACCGCTTTGCGTTCAGTTTACAAGAAAGGCGTCGTTCGCTCCGATTTACCCTAAATTCATGTACATATTAAGTAAAATAAGATCATTGTTACGAACAACAATGCATGAAAAACATGGTTAAAAAACTATTGAATCCGGTGTTAGAATTTCTGCTGAATCGATTAATAAACACTTAGCACTTGATTGAAAAGAAAAGTCTCAACCTATAGTTTATGCAGTATTATCATAACAAATCATTCTTATACCTACCTAAACGAGAATGCATAAAACCTGATACAAAAATCATCCAAAAAGGAGTAATTTTTTTGCTGAGTTGTGTGGTGTAAACCACTTAAATAACACTCAATCAACGAGAAAAGCATGATTTGACCCGGTTTCCCCTAAGTTTTTGTAATATGTTACTTAATTTGTCATCACTACCGTTGAAAAAAATGGGGTTTTTAATAAATTCAGAAATTGCATGACTTGTTTGAACTTCCGTTCGATCTTCCAAACGTTGTACCTCAATAACAATCTATGATAGGCAAAACCTAACTCGGACTCAGGGCACCAAAATAGCATCAACAATTTTGTTTTCCTAGTTACTCTAAATAATTAATTTTTTTGAATTCAAAAATTTTCCTTGTGATAAAACAAACATGAAGAGACTTCCAGTCGATATTAACTTGTCTGTGGCTTAATTCGTCGAATCTTTGACTGGCTCCATTGCCGAGCTGTCGATTAAGCAACCTCCTTTCACTAACGGTTGTAAAGTTGAATCCCCCTCGGATAAATATCTACCAGTTGTAGTGACAGTTTACAGGCCCTTCGGGCTAAGGAAATCGTCATCGTCTCCATAATTTAGCCGTTTTTAAGACTTGGGGCTCAGCTTGACTCTGGCTAAGCCACTCCATTCATAATTGATTTGTCACGCACCTTGACCTTGTGAACCAAGCAAGAGAGACAGGTCTACGAGAACAACAGAACAGCATCCGATCATAAACCGTCGATGGCGGCGTCGTTATCGTCATTATTTTGGTGTCCCAGCCAGATTGCAGATAGGAGCAGTTTTATCGCCGAAGCAAAAGCCCAGCCAGACCCATTCACTGACGTCTTACTTCTCCGGTTTGTGGGTCTTTGAGCCTTCGAGTCTTGGGATGGTTGAATTGCCAGATGCTTTATCATCTCTCGAGACGACGGAGGTTGTTGGTATCCTTCCTCTGTGGGGTGTAGCTGAAGTCTGTCGGGAGTAATTGGCAATAATTGATAACCATACCGGGTCATTTGTGGGGCGATCAATTAAATTTGATGCCTGTGCTTCGAGCTTCGTTCGAACAGTACACCTTGCATGTTTAGAAGTAGTTCGTCGGATGTCGTTGATTTGCAGAACTTCAAGCTGAGCAAAGATGGATATCCGTAAGGAAAGGCTTATCTGGCGGAACTTACAACCTTGTGAAAATGCATTCTGGAAGTGTACTATGGAAATGCTGGGTTGAGGTCTGCCCGTCTTTGCATGGATTTTTGAATCGATTATCGGTTTTACGAGGTTGATAAATGCCGTACTAAAACAACGATACCATGGTAATTCATTTAGAAAAGAAAAGTAGAACTTCAATTGCTGAACATTATTCTTAGAGATTTTTAGACCGTTTTTGCCTTTCTTATAGAAAGGTTAAACTATGAGAGAAGTTTAGATGGTGTGCACCATCCGAACCGAATATACGCTTGATGAAGCCAATTGAAACAAAAATGACAAAAATGACAAAAATGACAAAAATGACAAAAATGACAAAAATGACAAAAATGACAAAAATGACAAAAATGACAAAAATGACAAAAATGACAAAAATGACAAAAATGACAAAAATGACAAAAATGACAAAAATGACAAAAATGACAAAAATGACAAAAATGACAAAAATGACAAAAATGACAAAAATGACAAAAATGACAAAAATGACAAAAATGACAAAAATGACAAAAATGACAAAAATGACAAAAATGACAAAAATGACAAAAATGACAAAAATGACAAAAATGACAAAAATGACAAAAATGACAAAAATGACAAAAATGACAAAAATGACAAAAATGACAAAAATGACAAAAATGACAAAAATGACAAAAATGACAAAAATGACAAAAATGACAAAAATGACAAAAATGACAAAAATGACAAAAATGACAAAAATGACAAAAATGACAAAAATGACAAAAATGACAAAAATGACAAAAATGACAAAAATGACAAAAATGACAAAAATGACAAAAATGACAAAAATGACAAAAATGACAAAAATGACAAAAATGACAAAAATGACAAAAATGACAAAAATGACAAAAATGACAAAAATGACAAAAATGACAAAAATGACAAAAATGACAAAAATGACAAAAATGACAAAAATGACAAAAATGACAAAAATGACAAAAATGACAAAAATGACAAAAATGACAAAAATGACAAAAATGACAAAAATGACAAAAATGACAAAAATGACAAAAATGACAAAAATGACAAAAATGACAAAAATGACAAAAATGACAAAAATGACAAAAATGACAAAAATGACAAAAATGACAAAAATGACAAAAATGACAAAAATGACAAAAATGACAAAAATGACAAAAATGACAAAAATGACAAAAATGACAAAAATGACAAAAATGACAAAAATGACAAAAATGACAAAAATGACAAAAATGACAAAAATGACAAAAATGACAAAAATGACAAAAATGACAAAAATGACAAAAATGACAAAAATGACAAAAATGACAAAAATGACAAAAATGACAAAAATGACAAAAATGACAAAAATGACAAAAATGACAAAAATGACAAAAATGACAAAAATGACAAAAATGACAAAAATGACAAAAATGACAAAAATGACAAAAATGACAAAAATGACAAAAATGACAAAAATGACAAAAATGACAAAAATGACAAAAATGACAAAAATGACAAAAATGACAAAAATGACAAAAATGACAAAAATGACAAAAATGACAAAAATGACAAAAATGACAAAAATGACAAAAATGACAAAAATGACAAAAATGACAAAAATGACAAAAATGACAAAAATGACAAAAATGACAAAAATGACAAAAATGACAAAAATGACAAAAATGACAAAAATGACAAAAATGACAAAAATGACAAAAATGACAAAAATGACAAAAATGACAAAAATGACGAAAATGACAAAAATGACAAAAATGACAAAAATGACAAAAATGACAAAAATGACAAAAATGACAAAAATGACAAAAATGACAAAAATGACAAAAATGACAAAAATGACAAAAATGACAAAAATGACAAAAATGACAAAAATGACAAAAATGACAAAAATGACAAAAATGACAAAAATGACAAAAATGACAAAAATGACAAAAATGACAAAAATGACAAAAATGACAAAAATGACAAAAATGACAAAAATGACAAAAATGACAAAAATGACAAAAATGACAAAAATGACAAAAATGACAAAAATGACAAAAATGACAAAAATGACAAAAATGACAAAAATGACAAAAATGACAAAAATGACAAAAATGACAAAAATTACAAAATTTAAAAAATTAACAAAAATTACAAAAATTACAAAAATTAAAAAAAATTACAAAAATTACAAAAATGACAAAAATGACAAAAATGACAGAAATGACACAAATGACAAAAATGACAAAAATGACAGAAATAACAGAAATTACAAAAATTACAAAAATGACAAAAAGACAAAAATTACAAAAATTACAAAAATTACAAAAATTACAAAAATTACAAAAATTACAAAAATTACAAAAATTACAAAAATTACAAAAATTACAAAAATTACAAAAATTACAAAAATTACAAAAATTACAAAAATTACAAAAATTACAAAAATTACAAAAATTACAAAAATTACAAAAATTACAAAAATTACAAAAATTACAAAAATTACAAAAATTATAAAAATTACAAAAATTACAAAAATTACAAAAATTACAAAAATTACAAAAATTACAAAAATTACAAAAATTACAAAAATTACAAAAATTACAAAAATTACAAAAATTACAAAAATTACAAAAATTACAAAAATTACAAAAATTATAAAAATGACAAAAATTACAAAAATTACGAAAATAAAAAAAATTACAAAAATTATAAAAATTATAAAAAATAAAAAAAAAATACAAAAATCACAAAAATTACAAAAATGACAAAAATTACAAAAATAAAAAAAAAATACAAAAATTTTAAAAATTACAAAGAATTAAAAAAAATACAAAAATCACAAAAATTACAAAAATTACAAAAATTACAAAAATTACAAAAATTACAAAAATTACAAAAATTTAAAAAATTAAAAAAATTACAAAAATGATAAAAATTACTATAATTACAAAAATTATAAAAATTACAAATATTACAAAATTACTAAAATAACAAAAATAACAAAAATTACAAAAATTACAAAAATGACAAAAATTACAAAAATTACAAAAATTACAAAAATTACAAAAATTACAAAAATTACAAAAATTACAAAAATTACAAAAATTACAAAAATTACAAAAATTACAAAAACTACAAAAATTACAAAAATTACAAAAATTACAAAAATTACAAAAATTACAAAAATTACAAAAATTACAAAAATAACAAAAATTACAAAAATTACAAAAATTACAAAAATTACAAAAATTACAAAAATTACAAAAATTACAAAAATTACAAAAATTACAAAAATTACAAAAATAACAAAAATAACAAAAATTACAAAAATCACAAAAATCACAAAAATGACAAAATTACAAAAACTACAAAATTTACAAAATTTACAAAATTTTTTAAAATTAAAAATTTACAAAATTTACAAAATTTACAAAATTTACAAAATTTACAAAATTTACAAAATTTACAAAATTTACAAAATTTACAAAATTTACAAAATTTACAAAATTTATAAAATTTACAAAATTTACAAAATTAACAAAATTTGTAAAATTTACAAAATTTACAAAATTTACAAAATTCACAAACTTTAAAAAATTTACAAAATTTACCAAATTTACAAAATTTACAAAATTTACAAAATTTACAAAATTTACAAAACTTACAAAATTTACAAAATTTACAAAATTTACAAAATTTACAAAATTTACAAAATTTACAAAATTTACAAAATTTACAAAATTTACAAAATTTACAAAATTTACAAAATTTACAAAATTTACAAAATTTACAAAATTTACAAAATTTACAAAATTTACAAAATTAACAAAATTTACAAAATTTACAAAATTTACAAAATTTACAAAATTTACAAAATTTACAAAATTTACAAAATTTACAAAATTTACAAAATTTACAAAATTTACAAAATTTACAAAATTTACAAAATTTACAAAATTTACAAAATTTACAAAATTTACAAAATTTACAAAATTTACAAAATTTACAAAATTTACAAAATTTACAAAATTTACAAAATTTACAAAATTTACAAAATTTACAATATTTACAAAATTTACAAAATTTACAAAATTTACAAAATTTACAAAATTTACAAAATTTACAAAATTTACAAAATTTACAAAATTTACAAAATTTACAAAATATACCAAATTTACCAAATTTACAAAATTTACAAAATTTACAAAATTTACAAAATTTACAAAATTTACAAAATTTACAAAATTTACAAAATTTACAAAATTTACAAAATTTACAAAATTTACAAAATTTACAAAATTTACAAAATTTACAAAATTTACAAAATTTACAAAATTTACCAAATTTACAAAATTAACAAAATTTTTAAAATTTACAAAATTTACAAAATTAACAAAATTTGCAAAATTTACAAAATTTACAAAATTTACAAAATTTACAAAATTTACAAAATTTACAAAATTTACAAAATTTACAAAATTTACAAAATTTACAAAATTTACAAAATTTACAAAATTTACAAAATTTACAAAATTTACAAAATTTACAAAATTTACAAAATTTACAAAATTTACAAAATTTACAAAATTTACAAAATTTACAAAATTTACAAAATTTACAAAATTTACAAAATTTACAAAATTTACAAAATTTACAAAATTTACAAAATTTACAAAATTTACAAAATTTACAAAATTTACAAAATTTACAAAATTTACAAAATTTACAAAATTTACAAAATTTACAAAATTTACAAAATTTACAAAATTTACAAAATTTACAAAATTTACAAAATTTACAAAATTTACAAAATTTACAAAATTTACAAAATTTACAAAATTTACAAAATTTACAAAATTTACAAAATTTACAAAATTTACAAAATTTACAAAATTTACAAAATTTACAAAATTTACAAAATTTACAAAATTTACAAAATTTACAAAATTTACAAAATTTACAAAATTTACAAAATTTACAAAATTTACAAAATTTACAAAATTTACAAAATTTACAAAATTTACAAAATTTACAAAATTTACAAAATTTACAAAATTTACAAAATTTACAAAATTTATAAAATTTACAAAATTTACAAAATTTACAAAATTTACAAAATTTACAAAATTTACCAAATTTACCAAATTTACAAAATTTACAAAATTTACCAAATTTACAAAATTTACAAAATTTACAAAATTTACAAAATTTACAAAATTTACAAAATTTACAAAATTTACAAAATTTACAAAATTTACAAAATTTACAAAATTTACAAAATTTACAAAAATTACAAAAATAACAAAAATAACAAAAATTACCAAAATCACAAAAATCACAAAAATGACAAAATTACAAAAACTACAAAATTTACAAAATTTACAAAATTAAAAATTTACAAAATTTACAAAATTTACAAAATTTACAAAATTTACAAAATTTACAAAATTTACAAAATTTACAAAATTTACAAAATTTACAAAATTTACAAAATTTACAAAATTTACAAAATTTACAAAATTTACAAAATTTACAAAATTTACAAAATTTATAAAATTCACAAAATTTACAAAATTAACAAAATTTGTAAAATTTACAAAATTTACAAAATTTACAAAATTCACAAACTTTAAAAAATTTACAAAATTTACAAAATTTACAAAATTTACAAAATTTACAAAATTTACAAAATTTACAAAATTTACAAAATTTACAAAATTTACAAAATTTACAAAATTTACAAAATTTACAAAATTTACAAAATTTACAAAATTTACAAAATTTACAAAATTTACAAAATTTACAAAATTTACAAAATTTACAAAATTTACAAAATTTACAAAATTTACAAAATTTACAAAATTTACAAAATTTACAAAATTTACAAAATTTACAAAATTTACAAAATTTACAAAATTTACAAAATTTACAAAATTTACAAAATTTACAAAATTTACAAAATTTACAAAATTTACAAAATTTACAAAATTTACAAAATTTACAAAATTTACAAAATTTACAAAATTTACAAAATTTACAAAATTTACAAAATTTACAAAATTTACAAAATTTACAAAATTTACAAAATTTACAAAATTTACAAAATTTACAAAATTTACAAAATTTACAAAATTTACAAAATTTACAAAATTTACAAAATTTACAAAATTTACAAAATTTACAAAATTTACAAAATTTACAAAATTTACAAAATTTACAAAATTTACAAAATTTACAAAATTTACAAAATTTACAAAATTTACAAAATTTACAAAATTTACAAAATTTACAAAATTTACAAAATTTACAAAATTTACAAAATTTACAAAATTTACAAAATTTACAAAATTTACAAAATTTACAAAATTTACAAAATTTACAAAATTTACAAAATTTACAAAATTTACAAAATTTACAAAATTTACAAAATTTACAAAATTTACAAAATATACCAAATTTACCAAATTTACAAAATTTACAAAATTTACAAAATTTACAAAATTTACAAAATTTACAAAATTTACAAAATTTACAAAATTTACAAAATTTACAAAATTTACAAAATTTACAAAATTTACAAAATTTACAAAATTTACAAAATTTACAAAATTGACAAAATTTACAAAATTTACAAAATTTACAAAATTTACAAAATTTACAAAATTTACAAAATTTACAAAATTTACAAAATTTACCAAATTTACAAAATTAACAAAATTTTTAAAATTTACAAAATTTACAAAATTAACAAAATTTGCAAAATTTACAAAATTTACAAAATTTACAAAATTTACAAAATTTACAAAATTTACAAAATTTACAAAATTTACAAAATTTACAAAATTTACAAAATTTACAAAATTTACAAAATTTACAAAATTTACAAAATTTACAAAATTTACAAAATTTACAAAATTTACAAAATTTACAAAATTTACAAAATTTACAAAATTTACAAAATTTACAAAATTTACAAAATTTACAAAATTTACAAAATTTACAAAATTTACAAAATTTACAAAATTTACAAAATTTACAAAATTTACAAAATTTACAAAATTTACAAAATTTACAAAATTTACAAAATTTACAAAATTTACAAAATTTACAAAATTTACAAAATTTACAAAATTTACAAAATTTACAAAATTTACAAAATTTACAAAATTTACAAAATTTACAAAATTTACAAAATTTACAAAATTTACAAAATTTACAAAATTTACAAAATTTACAAAATTTACAAAATTTACAAAATTTACAAAATTTACAAAATTTACAAAATTTACAAAATTTACAAAATTTACAAAATTTACAAAATTTACAAAATTTACAAAATTTACAAAATTTACAAAATTTACAAAATTTATAAAATTTACAAAATTTACAAAATTTACAAAATTTACAAAATTTACCAAATTTACCAAATTTACAAAATTTACAAAATTTACCAAATTTACAAAATTTACAAAATTTACAAAATTTACAAAATTTACAAAATTTACAAAATTTACAAAATTTACAAAATTTACAAAATTTACAAAATTTACAAAATTTACAAAATTTACAAAATTTACAAAATTTACAAAATTTACAAAATTTACAAAATTTACAAAATTTACAAAATTTACAAAATTTACAAAATTTACAAAATTTACAAAATTTACAAAATTTACAAAATTTACAAAATTTACAAAATTTACAAAATTTACAAAATTTACAAAATTTACAAAATTTACAAAATTTACAAAATTTACAAAATTTACAAAATTTACCAAATTCACAAAATTTACAAAATTTACAAAATTTACAAAATTTACAAAATTTACTAAATTTACAAAATTTACAAAATTTACAAAATTTACAAAATTTACAAAATTTACAAAATTTACAAAATTTACAAAATTTACAAAATTTACAAAATTTACAAATTTACAAAATTTACAAAATTTACAAAATTTACAAAATTTACAAAATTTACAAAATTTACAAAATTTACAAAATTTACAAAATTTACAAAATTTACAAAATTTACAAAATTTACAAAATTTACAAAATTTACAAAATTTACAAAATTTACAAAATTTACAAAATTTACAAAATTTACAAAATTTACAAAATTTACAAAATTTACAAAATTTACAAAATTTACAAAATTTACAAAATTTACAAAATTTACAAAATTTACAAAATTTACAAAATTTACAAAATTTACAAAATTTACAAAGTTTACAAAATTTACAAAATTTGCAAAATTTACAAAATTTACAAAATTTACAAAATTTACAAAATTTACAAAATTTACAAAATTTACAAAATTTACAAAATTTACAAAATTTACAAAATTTACAAAATTTACAAAATTTACAAAATTTACAAAATTTACAAAATTTACAAAATTTACAAAATTTACAAAATTTACAAAATTTACAAAATTTACAAAATTTACAAAATTTACAAAATTTACAAAATTTACAAAATTTACAAAATTTACAAAATTTACAAAATTTACAAAATTTACAAAATTTACAAAATTTACAAAATTTACAAAATTTACAAAATTTACAAAATTTACAAAATTTACAAAATTTACAAAATTTACAAAATTTACAAAATTTACAAAATTTACAAAATTTACAAAATTCACAAAATTTACAAAATTTACAAAATTTACAAAATTTACAAAATTTACAAAATTTACAAAATTTACAAAATTTACAAAATTTACAAAATTTACAAAATTTACAAAATTTACAAAATTTACAAAATTTACAAAATTTACAAAATTTACAAAATTTACAAAATTTACAAAATTTACTAAATTTACAAAATTTACAAAATTTACAAAATTTACAAAATTTACAAAATTTACAAAATTTACAAAATTTACAAAATTTACAAAATTTACAAAATTTACAAAATTTACAAAATTTACAAAATTTACAAAATTTACAAAATTTACAAAATTTACAAAATTTACAAAATTTACAAAATTTACAAAATTTACAAAATTTACAAAATTTACAAAATTTACAAAATTTACAAAATTTACAAAATTTACAAAATTTACAAAATTTACAAAATTTACAAAATTTACAAAATTTACAAAATTTACAAAATTTACAAAATTTACAAAATTTACAAAATTTACAAAATTTACAAAATTTACAAAATTTACAAAATTTACAAAATTTACAAAATTTACAAAATTTACAAAATTTACAAAATTTACAAAATTTACAAAATTTACAAAATTTACAAAATTTACAAAATTTACAAAATTTACAAAATTTACAAAATTTACAAAATTTACAAAATTTACAAAATTTACAAAATTTACAAAATTTACAAAATTTACAAAATTTACAAAATTTACAAAATTTACAAAATTTACAAAATTTACAAAATTTACAAAATTTACAAAAATTGCAAATATTATTAAAACATTTATAATAACATAAAATGCAAAAATTAAAAAAAAATACAAAATTTACATAATTTACAATATTTACAAAAATTACAAAATTTATAAAAACTACTTATATGACAATAATTACAATTACAAAAATAACTAAAATAATGAATATCTAAAATAACAAATTACTTCGAGGCACCCCTAAATCAAGTCCGATTTAAATGAAATTTTGCACAGGTCAGTTTTTTGAGCCAATCTATAAAATGTTTATGATTTGTTTTCAATATTCGATGATGGAATTTTTACCATACAATCACTGTCACCCTGCTTAGTCTACAGTCTTCACCGTCAAATACGGTACAGATTTTAAAAAATAACCAAAATTTATTATTAGTCAACTTTTTCCTGTTCATTCAATTAAAGATTCGGGTTTCTCTTAAAGGTTCTATTAAAATAGGTAAATGCGTAGAAAATAAATTAAGTTCGAAAGAAAAAAAAAAGCAACAAAATGTCATAACTGTTTCTGGAAGGTTGTTTTGAAAGTTTCTGATATTGGATTTTTTATTTTATTGTACCACTTTGTTTTAAACTGCATAACATTTTGACTTAAGCTTCCACACTTGAAGATTAAAAATAAGTCCTCCAAATCCAAACAGCTGCAACTTGCCATTTCTTGAACCAATTTTCATCAAATTACTTAAGTTAAGTTGCTTGGAATGGGAATTTTTGATGGTTGATCTCTTATTAACAACCTATTACACAAATTTGAGCACGTTTTTTTAAATAATAAGGCAACTTTTTAAAAAATGTTTCAACTTTGCTCTGATGCTCTGAAGGTTATTTCGAGCAAATGGTTACAAACTATTTTCAATACTTTCTACAATTCTAAATCTTTGATTTTCCTACGAATAACAAATGAATGAAACTTTTTTTTTTGGAAAAATTAAAAATTTGAGTAAGGTTTATTTTTTCAACAATAACATACAGTTTATTATCTTTACCATGTTTTTTATTCGATCAAAATCAAGGCTTTTTCAGCGCCACAAAATAAGTCAAAATTTGTTTCTTGAAATTGGTAAACTTAGTAGAGATTTAAACTAAGGGTTTGATTTTAGTTCGTTTATTTACAGATTTTTCGAATTTATTCCTAACTTTATCGCACGAACAAATCATCGAGAAAAATACCGAAAACTTCATCACATCATCTTGAATGAAGCTTGAACGTCGTAAACGAGCAAATAAATCTCACCGGGACGACTAATAACACGATACGACATCCTTGGCTTCCTCCTCCAGGGTGAGATTTGTGTCCGGAGAAAATCTGCCATGAGAGGTGGTTACCCAGCCCATAATGTCCGGGGAATGACGGGTGGTTTATTTAATTAGACTCCTAGCTGGTTCCTTACCGAGACAGGTCGGCACGTCGAAACATCAAAAGGTCAAGCAAATCTTTCCATTGAAGGACTTCCATGAAGGAGGATGGTTTAACCGGAAATTTTTGTCTACGGAATTTTTTATGTCTGCTCATATTAGAATCGTTATTTGTTGATTTAAATATTAATCTCTCGATTTTTTCTTGGGTTTATATATTCCTTTAAACATTTATTATGAAAATTGGCATAAATTTAAACTAGAAGGTCTGAAAACGTTTCAAAGCTGATCCACCCTGAGGAAAAGTTGAACTATTACTCTAAACAGACTGAAAAAAAATCACTTTACAACATCGTGGGGCGTATTCTCAATTCCGAACGAAGCCAGCCCTCTGAAAGCGGACGATATTTTCTTGCTGTAAACTGAAAAGCAATTACATAATAATTATTGACAAGCCCAGCACCACCATAACCATAGCATCGTCTGGCAAATTTGACGGACTTGAACAAAATTCCCAAGAGGGGGGTTCAACTGATACTTAATTCACTCGCCATGTAAGCGATAGGCCAACAACGGATGCCAAGTTGCCCACCTTCTTTGCTAGTTTAGTACTGAACTTGGCATGATGTCAAACCCTTTAAGGGTTCTTACGCACTGCTGAGATTTTATCTATTAGACCTAGACGTACATAGTTGTTGTCATCAATTTAAAATTCTTTGATAAAAATGTGCTCACGTGTACTAAGCTGACGTTCCATTTAAATTTTTCAGTTGCTATTCAAATACCTTTTGTAAATTTCTCATGACTGACCTACGCGTGTGTGTATGTAGTCCCTTGAGAAATTATAAACAAAATCGGATCGTTTCCACTTATTGGTTGGTATATTAAAAAAAAAAAAAGGACCTATGCGTACGCAATCTGCCATGTTATGAGTCTCCAGGGAGCCCTCACGAAAGCGCACCTTCTTGACAGCAACACGTCAAACAGCAACGATCAGTCGGGACAGAACTAAGTCACTGAGACAGCAAACCTCAAGTTCAACTTGTTTCAAAATCAGTAGGTAGGTCTACCTATCATTAGGTGCCGCCGGTCGTAGTGGATCAACCGCTGAGATAAAACGAAATGAGAATCAAACAAAAAACTGCGTACAAGTCGTTCCGTACTGGGACAAGGAAAAATTGGTAAGGTATCTTGAAATAATTTACTGGTTGAAGATGTATCGTAAAAAGTGCTCGGATCAAAAAGTGGTCAAACAAAATTACGTGTAGCTTGAATATTTTTGTTATTAATAAATCAAAGTATCTTTTTTTTAGAACTTCAACATGTATAAAAGACGGAAAAAAACACTC
>NC_073693.1:89635484-89697124 GCF_029784155.1 Uranotaenia lowii | reverse complement strand
GCTTAGATCATCAAAGAAATATTAATTAGTTTCGTTGATCTGTGAGAACAACAATGAATCACCGAGATCGCAACACGAATTTGCGGCAGCTTATCAGATGGGTACGGTAGCAAAATCGCAAGCCCTAGGTTTCTACCTATTTTCCTTAGCATGGAAGCATCCATTTCGTATTCGACCATCGCGGGGCTCTGTCTAGTTGTCTTAGGGGACGGGTATAAACAGAAATGAACACGTTTGGAAGATCGGTTTCTCTCACGTTAACATCTGTTCCAAGAAGGCGCGCACACGAATTGGAGAAAACCGCCAACATGTGTCCATTAGCTTACAGCTCCAGTCAAAAGTTTAACGTTCTCTATAGAGATCGACATTAGAATTCCATGGCGTAGGACATCGATAGAAGATCAGGCCGTCGACCGATGGAGCTCGACTTATACGTATTATGGAACCTATTTCGTCACGTTCAACGTGGTGTGATTGGCTAACGCGTCGTTGTACTGGAGCGGAAATGTCAAGTTCAAATCCCGTCGGTGAGCCGTTGTATCTTTTTCGAAAAATTCATGATATTCACGGCTAATGTTCTTTCTTTCTTTGTATGTAAACCGGCTGGAAATAAAATACAGTTTCTAGTTTCCTTTCCTACCCCATTTGCCTCCCATTTTCATCCCTTTCCCGTCAATGACAAAGGTGGATGAAAAAAATACACCGGCCAAACGGCAGACAGCCAATGCTGTGCGTTTTTATTTGATAATCGGTGGTGGCAGAAGCACTATGACCGTAATCTTTCGTTTGCTCAGATGGTTCCCTGGGTAAGATATCGGACTGGCAAGCCGAGGTGAGATGTTGTAGTGAGTTCGATTCTCAATATTTTTTTATGAATTACATAATGGAATGAAAATCCAATAAAATGTTTTTCTTGTTTCGCTTGAATGTTGTGGTCATGCATAAGGTTGCCAGAATTTTTTCCACTCCCATCCGGGCCTAGCAATTCCGGGCATTTTTTCAAAAAAACCTGGCAAAATCTGGGCATGGATTTGAATTTTTTAAATCCGAAAACCTGGCAAAAACCGGGCAAAATTTAGGTGTTATTATATATAAAAGCAAAGAATGTATCCATAATATATTAAATATCATAAATCTATAAAAATATTTACTAAATACACGTCCATCTTGGGAATATAAGAGTACTGATTTTATACAATTTTACATATTTATAATTGAAATCATAAACTAAATACACGTCCATCTTTTATTGGACGTATTAGGGTGCTAAGTTTATATAATTTGGTAATTATATTTATGAAGTTCCTGGATATGTCAACAATAAAAGATAGAAAGACTAATCATAATTACATGACCCATTTGGTCATGCGGTTATGATTGGGCGGGGCTTATTGGCAATGAAAGTAACCTCGGGATGTGCAGTTGCCATTCTGAAATGGGTTAATGGAATTTCAATAGAGCTAACACCACCAGCACCCGCGATGGAACAATTTTAATCAAACGGATTAATATTGGTTCTTTTGCATAACATACCTGCCAGCTCAGGGGGTCGTTGGATGGATTATACATACATACATACATATTATATATAAAAGCAAAGAAAACATGCAAAAAAAATTTAAATTAATTTTTTATTAATGTAATTGCAGACTTCGAAAAACTGTTAGGAACACTTAAATATTTAAAGGTTTATAAAAGTAAATCAGCGAAATTAGTTGAAACAGCCGTTGAAAATTTCCATACCGTTAATCGATTATGCTGAAACTTACTCAAAAACTTTGATTTTTTTTTGGTTTCTTTGTGAAAATTGTGAAAAAATCCGGGCAATATCCAGACTTTTTTCACGATATCCGGGCAACCGGACCGGACCGGACTTTCTCGAAATTTTGCATCAAATATCCGGGCAAACCCGGATAAAACCGGGCAATCTGGCAAGCTTAGTCATGCATCATTTAGCTTGGGTGCTCGAGTCTTTATGCCAGTAATGCTTTTCCAATCATATCATCTTTGTCCTAAAGTATATTTTTCAGCGTATTTTCGGCACAGAGATTTGCTAAACAGTATGTAATGAAGGAACAATATTGTTTCTGATTCGGCCACTGGAAAAAGACGGAATGGCTTTGGAAACGCAGATGCTGTTGCTGATTGTTTGTTTTGGTTTGGCTTTCCGGTGGAAAAAGAAGGAAATGGTTAAAGAAGCACAAATTTCTAAGGATGCTGCTACTGATTTTTATGAATTGGCCTTCCGGTGGAAAAAAGACGAAATTGTCTTAGGAAGTACAGATTTTAAGGCTGCTGCAGTTGATTGTTTGTTATGATTTTGCTTTCCGGTAAAAAGACGGTATGGCTCTGGAAGCGCAAATTTTAAGACTGTTGCTGCTGTTTGTTTGTTTTGGTTTGGCTTCCCGGTGGACAAAGACGGAATGGATTTGGAAGCGCAGATGTTCAAGCAGCTTCTCCTGATTGTTTACAATGATTTGGCCTACCGGTGGAAAAAACGGAATTGACTTAGGAAGCGCAGATTTTAAAGGCTGCTTCTGCTTATTGTTTGCTTTGATTTGGCTTTCCGGTGGAAAAGACGGAATTGGCTTAGAAAGTGCAGGTTTTTAAGGCTGCTGCTGCTGGTTATTTGTTTTGGTTTGGCTTTCCGGTGGAAAAAAAACGAAATTGACTAAAGAAGCACAGATTTTTAAGGCTGCTGCTGCTGATTGTTTGTTTTGGTTTGGCTTTCCGGTGGAAAAAGAATGAAATGGCTATAGAAGCGCAGATTTCCAAGGATGCTGCTGCTGATTTTTATGATTTGGCCTTCCGGTGGAAAAAAAAGACGGAATTGTCTTAGGAAGTGCAGATTTTAAGGCTGCTGCAGCTGATTGTTTGTTATGATTTTGCTATCCGGTGGAAAAAGTTGGTATGGCTCTGGAAGCGCAAATTTGAAGACTGTTGCTGCTGTTTGTTTGTTTGGGTTTGGCTTCCCGATGGAAAAAGACGGAATGGATTTGGAAGCGCTAATATTCAGACAGCTTCTCCTGATTGTTTACATTGATTTGGCCTACTGGTGAAAAAGACGGAATTGACTTAGGAAGCGCAGATTTTAAAGGCTGCCTCTGCTGATTGTTTGCTTTGATTTGGCTTTCCGGTGGAAAAAGACGGAATTGGCTTAGCAAGTACAGGTTTTTAAGGCTGCTGCTACTGGTTATTTGTTTTTGTTTGGCTTTCCGGTGGAAAAAGACGGAATTGGCTTAGGAAGTGCAGATTTTTAAGACTGCTGCTGCTGCTGATTGTATGCTTTGATTTGGCTTTCCGGCGAAAAAAAAAGACGAAATATGCTTTGGAAGCGCAGATTTTTAAGACTGCTGCTGCTGTTAGTTTGTTTTAGTTAGGCTTCCCGATGGAAAAAGAAGCATTGGATTTGAAAGCGCGGATTTTCAGGCACCTTCTGCCGATTGTTTACTTTGATATTGCATTCCGCTGGAAAAAGAAGGAATTAGTTTAGAAAGTGCAAATTTTTAAGGCTGCTTTCACTGATTGTTTACTTTGATTTTGCCTTCCAATGGAAAAAGACGAAATTGGCTTTGGAAGCGCAGATTTTTTAGGCTGCTGTTGCTTCGATTTGGGCTTCCGGTGAAAAAAAAATGAGATTGGCTAAGGAAAAATAGATTTTTAAAGCTACTGTTGCTGATTATTTGTTTTGATTTGGCCTTCTGGTGGAAAAAGACAGAGTTCTCTTAGGAAGCGCAGAATTTTAAGGCTGCTACCTTCAGATTTTTTTTATTTTGATTTGGGTTTTTAAGGCTACTGCTGCTGATTGATTGTTTTGAATTGGCCTTCAGGTTGAGAAGGCTATTTCTAAGAATACTATCAAATTATTCCGGCTCTCGTAAACAGAGACAGAATAACAAAAATAGCACAGTTTGACAAAGCTGGGACAAATCGGGAAGGCTATTGTGAAGAATATTTTGGGTTGGATGAAGGATATGCAGGAAATAAATAAAATTTTAAGATTTGAAAAGCTTTTGCAGAGAATGGAATGTAGAATTGAGATGTGGGATATTTGGAATACCTATATATTTTTTTTATTTTAGAAAAATAAAAGTCTGTAAATAAAAGATTTAATTGAGAATAGAGTTGATAACGCAGATGAGAGATGAGATGAAGGATTTGCTGAAATTAAAAAAAATTTGTAGGATGGAGAGTAAAGCTGTGAAATATGGAATAAAAATTAAGGTTATCTGGTCGAAGGCAGCCCATTTGGTTAATCAAATTTTGTTCTACAGAAAAAAAAAACAAAAATCTATGCGTAAAAAGTTTCTATTGAGAATAGAAGTGAGAAGGAATGTAGGGATGAAATGAAGGATATGTAGAAAATAAATCGAATTTCATTTAAACTAAAATTTAAAAAAATAGTGTTATTCGGCAAAACTGAAGATAAATAAAACAAAATAAATGTCTATGGCCACGTTTAGTATTTAGGCAACACTAGACAAAACATACAAAACAAAATCAGTCATTGATCTATTCTTGTGAGTGAATCTCTGAATTGAGATTCAACGACAATATTGTAGAAAGCATGTTCGGAATTTATAAACTTGAACCAAATGGGACATACGCAGGGCCGGATATGGCCCTCGAGGGGCCGGGGCAATTTTTCTCGGGGGCACTCAAAATAGTTTTTTTAAGCCGTCCCAAAGAATTCCTTATATTTGAAGCAACCGAAAGTTTATTGTTTTAATATGGCAGCCGCCAGCGGCCTAGAATAAGGTTGCCAGAATTTTTTCAGCACATATCCGGGCTGGACAAACCAGGCAATTTTTATATTAAAATCTAGCAAAATCCGCGCATTCGATTTCAAATTGACGACCATAAATCCGGGCAATATCCGGACAAATTTTGTCAAAACTCAGAAATTCCTCAACAAAAATCAAGAAAAAGAAATGAAAAACAATTTTTTTTTCATCAAATCTCATCGATAGATTTTGAACCGTATTTACCGGCTTCCAAAAAACCATTCATAATTATTTTTATAAAACTTGCTAAAAAAAATTCGTTTTGGAGGTGTTTGTTTTTTTTTTGTTTAATTTTCCAAATAAAGTGAAAAAATCCGGGCATTTTTCAATCAAATCCGGGCAACCGGGCCAGGCCGGACTGTTCTCAAATTTAGTAACAAATATCCGGGCAAACCCAGATAAAACCAGGCAATGTGGCAACCTTAGCCTAGAGGATAACGATCAAGTCTTCTAAGCCAGAGGTCATAAGATCGAATCTCGGTCACGGCGTATCTAGTACTCTTTCTGTGGGCTTGTGGTTTTAGTATTTGTAAGATACTAGCCATAATATCCTTGAAAAATGTACATCTTACAGTTAAGAAAATTAGATCTCTTCAAAGAAACATAAAGTTTCACTGAGATCCTATGTGAGTGTGTTTGTTTTTTTTTTTTAACAGTTATATCTTCAATGAAAGCAGTACAAGCCCCCTAGCACGTTTCGTAAAAAGGAGCTATGGCTTAAATATTTAGAAAATGTATAGGGGGATTGAGGGTAAAATCAGTGTGAGTGTAAACAATTCTGGATGGTTTACCAAATATAGAGGAATTAGGGGTTAATAATCTCCGGACAAACTCATTCTTGTGACCCAGTCATTTGCTAGGTGACCAAGCCGGAACAGATCCAGCAGGAAGCAGACATCGAAGGTGCTACGGGCCGTTGCCATGCGCACGTTGAGCAGCGCAGCCAGGCGGGGGTTTGCGTATTTTTGTTTTGGGTAAGAGTTAGCCGTGTGGCACACACTGAAAATCAGTGGTGCTCATCTTGTTTCATCAGTTATGAAGTTATCGTGTTTATAACTTGAGCAGATTTCATCCGATATTGTTCGAACTCTCTTGCAAACTTACCTTTAGATTTGAATTTTTTTTAAATCGACTTCATTGATAAACGGCAACGTTCTCATTAGCAAAATAAGCTATCCTGTGATAAATTGAGTGTTTTTTTTCTAAAAATTGACACCGAACCTTCTTGGCCGTTGGTGTTCGTCAAAAGCGCGCGACGGATCGCCAATAACCTGTTTGATCCGGAAGATGAAATCACATATCATCATCGTTCTCGCGTTGCCCTTACGCCAGCTAACGAACGATGCTCTAGGAGAAGCTGGAGATGATGTTGGTTGATGATGATGACTACCATTTGCACTTGGCCTATCTCACCTATCCGTACCCGGTAAAGTGATACGGTTAGTTGAAGTCTAGCTAGACGAATGGCGAAGCATAAGTATAAGCCCTCTTCTACTCTATGTTGTGGAAGTATCTACGCAGAAAAGATGTAGGCAGGCAGATTCGTTTGCCCCTGTTGGACTTCCTGTGTGCAAAACAAACCAGAACTGACGCTGCTATGCTCCACCCTGCTTGGTTTTGCGGGGTCTATAATGTTCTCTAGCAGAAAAAAATAACAGTTGGCTTCCTGACAGAATAAAAAGACCAGCTTCTGTTTAAATTGGCTTATCGGTGTATTTCTTGTTCCGTTAAAGATTCTCCTTCACCTGTTGATACATTGTAATCATGATTTTTTCATTGTGCTGAGTCCAGGCGCGGTCCTATGGGGGGGGTGATCGGGGTGATCACCCCCCCCCAAGCGGCAAAAAACCGTTATAAAATACCCGCAAAAGCTCGAATTTCTATAAAAAGTTGGAACTTTTCTTAGTAAATGTGTATTTCAATTTAAAAATTTTTCCACTCCGTGGGGGTGTTTATTCAACAAAAAAGTTAATTTATCACTTAAAAAGCTCAATTTTGAAAAATGTCGGTACACCAAACTCAAGCAACTGTAACTTGCTATTCCCTTGACCGAATTACACCAAATAACTTTTGTTGATAAGTAACTCAACAAAAGTGTGTTGTTGAGTGTTGATTTTGAATTTGCTATTAATGAAATGTAAACACAACCTTTTTTAAATTGTCACTTATTTCCCTCATATGCTTAAATTAACACGTGCAAATCGTAATAAATTTTATATTTGCTTCAAATTCAGTTCTTCAAAATTCTTGATTTTGTTTTGAATTTTAATGAAATGACAAAATGGAAAAAGTCACATAGGGGTTGAATATGGTTATAACACCTACATACTTGAAATATTTGTTCTGCGGTCGTCATACATTTATTGCAATATGCAGTTTCTTTATTTTTTGCTCAAATTTGAAAGGAAACAATAAAAAAATCATTTAACTTTAAACGTACGGAGTCATGTGATTTTCAATTTTCTTTATTTATGAAATTTCTACCATGTTTAATGGATTAAAAGATCTTGGTCGTTCTAAGAGGTAAAAAAACCTTTGGCCTTCAAGTGTTAAATTGTCTTTAGTCTAAGAAATTTAAATTTTAGTCAATTTATCCATCGGAGTGATCAGTTTTCCAGTAGGCGTTAAAGAAACGTGTGACTTCAATTGACTGTCTAACTTTTTAATGTTTTTTTTTGCTATTTAGTCATCAATATTTCACTAAACAAATTCAAACGTAATAAACAACAAGTAATGATGCCGAATTAAATTCATTTTTGATGAAGCTTTGAGCAGCGAAAAGCTTTCCATTAGATTTTTTTTGTATTTCAAAATATTCTGTCTTTTTCTTTTGTTTACAGTTGGTTTATTGAGAATTTGTGAACTTTATGCAATCAAATCAGATGTTTAATGCTAACCTCATTTTGAAATCTAAAGTAGTGCTTTTTTCACTTGCGTTTACAAGAAATTGATGACTTTTCAAAATAACAGGGCTGGTAGCGGTTTGGCAATGAAAAAGTAGGGACTTTAGTGACCAAAATTAAAAAAAAAGTGACCAAATAGTGACTTTGAGGACCGAAAGTGACCAAATTGTGACTATGTAGAAAAAAAAGTAACTTTTAAGTACAAAAAATGTGACCAAATCAGGCCCGTGTGAAGGACCCGTCCATGGGAGGGGGGAGGGGGGGTGCGCTGCGGGGGGTTCGAAATTTAAATTTAGATAAAAATAATAACAATACCAAAAATAAAAAAAATTGAAAAGGAAAGTGTTTTCTTACACCGTTTGTCAATCATTTTCAACACACAAACAAAAAAAAATGACTGATAAACAAAATTTTGGAAACATATTACAATGAATGTTTCAAATTTTCGATAAGTCAAGAAAGTAACAAATTAATTAGTTTCAAAAGAATTTCTTAGCAAATTTAAAATTTAAAAAATCTGAATTCTAAAATAAATGTCCAATGTTGTACAAAACTTACCATGAATAGATGTTAGGAAAATGATAGTAATTGTTATTTTTTATTCATCCAAATATGGAATTCTTTTCCTCATTTTTAACTGGAAGTTTAGTTAGAAGTTTAGTCCGCTGTATTTCTTTAAATTTGAACAAAAAATATTTAATCACGATTTAAAATGTGAATTACCGATTACTGAATAAGAAATGAATTTTGATCAGAATTTATTCAATGTTCGATGGTTTAATTTAATTTGATAAAAAGAAGAATATATTTATAACTATTTTAAAAGTGCCAGTTTTATAAACCAGACATAAAACCTTTAATAAAGTAAAATCCTCCAGTTATCAAAATTTCATTTTTGAAGCTTAAACAATAACTTGTTCAACTACACCGACAAAGAAATGTTTGAAAATGAGTAATTACGTGAATGATAAAAACTGATGAAAAATAAAAAATAATGAGTTCAAAACTTTTGTTATTTATATTGAAAGCACAAATCAAATACAAAGTTAGTAAACACTGCGTATTAAAATTTATTTTTAAAGTTGCTACTTAGAACAATTTTTCAGATTAATTTAAAAATCATGATCGATCCAAAAATCATGATTTCATATAAAAAAATTTTAACAAAAAGTTTTTAAATTTTCAATCGCAGGTTTTTAAGCTTTAAATTACAAGGTCTGAGTATTTTGTCTCTTTTGATTAAAATATTGGGTCCTGAAAGAACAGAAGCCTTAAATTATGTTTTATTATTAAAGATTTAGAGTTAAAGGCTTATGGTTGAAGAACATGAAAATTCAGAATTTAAAAACAAGTAAACAATAGTTAAAAAATGTCTTAAAAATTTAAAAAGTTTGATTAAAAAAAATCCAGCAAGTTGATTAGAAAATTGAAATAAAAACTGTACATTAAAATTCGGTAAATTCATTTGAAAATTAAAAAAATAGTATGGAAATAAAAAAGATTAGTTTTTAAAAACATTTTAGGAGGAGTTTTTTCAATAAACATGTTTCACTATAACCATTTTGGTGCTTATTTTTTTAAATTATTGATTTGGTAAATAGTGTCCTAAACTAGAAATTTTGTCAAATTCGGCCAAACACATTTAGTTTTGGTGATAAAGAGTTTATTACTAGTAAAATCAAACATTGATAGATAACTGATTATGGAAAAATGTCATTACAAGTATTTTTGACATCACAGCAGAAAGCGTAAAAAAACTTGATTCTATTTAAAGCTCATCAATTCATATAAAACTTTTATTTTTAAATAATATGTTTTTGATTTGAGTTTTTGTAAAAAAAAAGTGCAGAAACTTCTCTAAAGATTTTTAAATATTTTCAAAAGTCATTTCAATAACAAAAGCTGATAGAAATATTGCATACATATTTAGATTCGGGGAACCCAAATTAGTTGAAATTACCGTTTAAATTCATTGCACCTAAGAAAAATGTAAATTTTGTGGCCTTGTGTAAATTTTTAAAACCCTTTTTTTAAGTATTTAGAAGAACAAAAAACACGAAATAAAATTGAGTATTAAATTGTTTTTTTTAAGAATATTTCATATCAACATAACAATTGTTATGACATAAAAGTTTTTTTTAATAAAAAAAATTGTTCGTTTCAATCTCAATCTTAGTTACACATCTTAATAAAAACCCATTCTAAAGACGATATAGGGTTTTTGTATATCAAGTTTTGAGTTCCAATACAAAAGGTTGATTGAACTAAAAATTAAAATCTACAATCAAAGTTAGTTTTATTTCATGAACGTCAAATAATGTCGTGGATCGAAATGTCTCAAGCCAAGGGTGATTTATGCCGAAATTCCGCCGGAGGCGAAAAAATTTCTGACTGACTGATTACTATTTCATTTCATTATTACTTTTTCATTGGATTATTTTCGGAGAAAAAAGTGACTTTTGGTGATAAAAGTGACCATTTTTCGGAAAATAGTGACTTTAGTGACCAAATGATGAAAAAAGTGACTTTTTAGTGACTGACCCAAAAAAAGTGACCAAGTCACTAAAAAGTGACTCGCAGTTTCTGAACCACAGTAAAGGTTCTTTTTTGCGAATTTTTTTTTCACCCTTAGTGTTTCACCATTTAAATATGAATTATAAACTTAAAATCAATAACCTATATTATGAAATTCAAAAAAATTATAAATTTCAGATCTGATTTTATTTAATTCTGTTTGAAATGTATCACATAAAACATTCATATTATGGATGACAATGAAAAAAATTCAAGTACTGCCAAACAGGAATCGAATATAAAATATTCATAGTAAGAGTTTAAATTTAAAAAACATCTTCTCAAAAGATTTCAGCAACAAAAAATCAGAAGCAGAGATTACGTGTTATGACTTTTGTATTCCCTATGAGTTTTAACAGCCAAAAAGAAACATAAAGTATTTATGATAGCTATTTCGTTATTGAAGAATTGGCGTTGGCGATAGAGATTTAAATTGATCTCCAGAACCCAAAATCTGGATTCAAAACTATAAAACAAGGAAACAAAATTCACATTTTCCGAGGTGAAAAGAATTTGGAAACTGATTTTGACTTATTAAGGATCACTGAATGCAAATTTGTATTTTTTATCAGCTCTTGTTTCTGATATAAATTTTGAAAATACAAGTTTCATTGAAAACATTTGTACACTTTTTGGCAAAAATGTAAAGTATCAAACGATTTAGAAAAAAAAGTTTAACTTAATGGTCAATTTTCATGAAGACTGTGAGTAATTTATCATGAAAAAAAAAACTATAAAAGTAAGTATGTTTCCCCATTTAGTAAAATACAAAGATTATCTAGATAAAATCTGTGCTGTATTTTTCCGGGAATATGACAATTTTTGGCATTCCTCCCTCTAATCTGAATCATTAAATAAATAAAGGATGATGAAAAGATTTTACATAGTTTTTGTTGTTCATGTAGGTTAGTTACTTCATCAATTATCATTGATCGATTTCACTCTAAACTGTTTAGTTTTAAAATTACTAAATGCCAGATAATAAGAAAGGAATAAAATATAACAAAAAATCGAGTTTGCGACAATTTTTAGAAACAACATTCACCTTTCAAAATCAGTTAGCCACGGTTTTAATTTTTCCCATGTGTATTAAAAGTATCCCCTTATCATTCTACTTTTTTTTCGGCAACAAGGCAATCTATCACGCTTAACAGTCAGCAGATCTTTTAGTGATTTTTATCCAACACTACTGGATTTCAAGATCTACAGCAATCATGACTGCTTTCAGCACATCTACACAATAATATTTAAATTTTAAGTTGAAATTTAACTTAAGGTTTGATATTCTGAATCTTAAAACTTGGCTAGTTCAAATGCAAATGATTGAGACTCTTCACTAAAGAAAAGTATCAAAATATAAAAGTATTGAAAATTTTAAATGTTAACTTTAAAATCAAGAGCATATGATATTAAATTAGTTTCCAGAAGCTTCATATTCAGTAACTAATTTTGATAATCGTATTTTCTATTTTATTTATATTTAAAGTGTTGATTTTATATATAGTGTTTGAAAATTTGAAAATAATAATGCTAAATTTCAAAATCACGATTCAGTGAATGCCCCAATGAAGAATTTAATGCCCGTTAGTTTTGTTTGTTAATAAGTTTATCGGCCTTATCGGTGAAAAGTAAAATACTTCCGAAAAATTATAAAGTATCAGAGCGCTTATAATTAGAAGCTCAGGAAAAAAATGAAGATATCTTGAACAATTTTTTTCTACATTTTCATCTCTCAACAGCATGTGTATTATTTTTCATTGAAAAAATTACATTTATAACGAAAAATTCTATAAATTATCAACATTCTTTCTCAGAGGATATTATAGATTCGCTGGTTGTTTTATAAAAGGATCTGTAAGTTGTGTAGAAGGATATTGAAATGAGTATGAAGAGAAACTTTGATAAAGTTTTCATAATTCATCTCTTGTTTCATACTTTTTTAAATATATGCAGTGTGCAGGTAATATTGTAGATTCATTTGCAACTGACCATCCCCCCTCCCGCGACCCCTCCCCCCTTCTTTCATTCACTCAAACGATCGTTTTTTCATCAGAAAAAAACGTTCCTTTATATCGACTGATTTTTGAAAATTGGAAAATCTCCCCCCCCCCCCCCCCCCCCCCATGAGCCAGTTCTAGGACCGCCCCTGGCTGAGTCTTGAAGGAGACGTTAGTTGATTACCATTGGCTTTAGAAAAGTCGCTTATTATATATAGAGTAAAGCTAATGAATTGTTTATCCATATCAAGTCCATATCTACAAAAAAAAAGACAATCACTGTCTCGAAAATTTTCAACTATCCTATCTTAGATACATAAAAGTCTTGTCACCATAGTCACAAATCGTTACATCTAAAGTTTAAAATATGTTAAGATCTTATCATTTCACCAACCATCAATGGTTACAATGATGTGAAAATTTAATGTCAATTTTATCTCATCAAAATTATTGCATGTTCCATCATCTGTATATACTTCACCATCATCCTTCTTTGCATGTTCAGCACCGTTTTTCAAAGTTCTGTCCCACAACCTTCAAAAAATGCATGTTCAAGCTATCCGGCACGTTTTCTGCATGTCAGCACATCTATCTGGACCAGCATGATGGAACTATCCGGGAACTAAAAGGCGTAAGGCATGTGAAGCACGTCACTCTAAGGAGAAAATTTAAAAAAAATAGTTCAAATTTAAAACTTATTTCGTTTCAATTTCCCATTTTCCAGTCGCCGCCCCCAAGTATCAGATTTTGGAGCCCCGCGAAGGCTACGTCCCCGTCTACATCCGGTACGGCAATCAGCCACTGTCCGAAATCAATCCTGCCCTGGCAGCGGCCTTCCATGAGCCGGTGTCCCGCGTGAATCGCGCCCGATTGGCAAGGGTAAGTTCAATTAACTATGGCGATGATGGTGGCGCACCCTTTTTTGCCACTCACTGTCCGGAACATGATTCGTTATTGGAAATTGATATTGGAAACTTTGGGCTTAGAAAAACAGGCAATCAACGGAACTATACAGGAGAGTTTTTCGTTCGACATTTGACGTTCATCGAACGCGCTCAATTTCCGATTTCTCGGAATAACATTATAGGAAATTTTATGAACCTGTATTGATACGTCTAATTTGCGTATACCATCGATTAAAATTGTGCAAACATTAAAACAAAAAATAACTACTGTCCCAGGAAAATTTATTGAAGAGAAATTATGCAACCATATTGGTAAAAATAATAGACATTAACTGAAACAGGCTTGTAAAAGAGGAAATCAATTGATCAAAGTATGTAATAGTGAATCATTTCAATCTTTAAAACTGAGGACAACTCAAATGTAGGGTGATAAGTTTTATTTTACCAATTTTTTTGTATTTGGTAAAAAGGAACTTAAAAAAAATCAAATTTTTCTGAAACCGAGTGAGTACAGGTTACATACCATTTATCTCTTATCTCCATCTTTATTACCTGCGTGACTGATTTTTATTATGATATTTTGCTCGAACAATGCATGAATAATACAAATTAAAAAGGTTTTTTATTTTTACGTATTTTTTCAGCAAATAAAAAAAGGCATTAGAAATGATAGCTCAAATCGTTAACAATGTTAATGCGAATCGCAATTCCTACCAAATAAGTAAACGATCGTAAAAATGGTTACTTAAAGTCGGTATAAATCGGAGGTGATAAAAAGTCCGCCATGTTTTCAAATTTGTACTCCCGCGCGAGGTTCAAGTGAGAAAACAACCTTGTTGTTCTCTCTGCGATAAACAGTGCTACCAGATTGCTAATAATCAGATGGTTCATTTGAAAAAGGTGTCCAATGAGAGAAGCAGCAAATATTGTCGCTGGTAACGGTTAGCATGCATTGAAAGCAATCTTGTGGTCTCTCGCATACATTCAGAATGTACGAATAAGGTGTTGAATATCGTTCTATTTTTATAATTCTTATCGCTTAAGACAAAAGTTAAAAATATGTATGTATATTGCCTCCACTTTGGTAGGTAAATGCTGTTTTTTTTTCGAGTTTTATGTTAAAATCTTTCACATTTACATTTTTTGTATTGAATAGAAACTTTTAAAATACGTCCTTAAATCTTTGAAATGCTCAACTACATTTGTATAAGGATTCCTCTAGTAACAAAAAAGGAAAGTTTAAATCCTTTGATTTACTCAAAAAGCTCATTTGATTTGAAAATAGAATAAATCAAAATTTCATAAGTAAAAGTAATAGATTAAAACTATGCGGTTCAAATCTGATTCTTACAATCTTATTCAAGTTCTAGATTTTAGTATGAAATTTGGCTTCCGAAAAAATTGCAATATAAACAATGTTAACCAATGCAAAAAATAAATAGAATTCTCTGCAATTTGTTTTACTGGAAAATAACGAAAACTTTTATTTTATTTTTTTTAATATCAATCAAGCAAATATCCTTGGATGATTAAAACTACAGATTATTTCATTTAAAAGATGGCAAAATCAACTCAAATTCTACTGATATTATAATTTTCAGCTGAATGATGTACCGTAAAATGGGGTGAGTAGGGACATAGAAGTAAATCGATACGCAAATGAGAAAAATTGTTGTGATCCGTCATTATTTTTTTTATTTTCAGGACCAAAACGTTCCTTGATTAATTGCGAAAAAACGAATATTAATTCAATTTACTTCATGTTGCTTGAATAAATCGAGAAAAAAAGTTTTTTGAAGCATAATAAAATCGCCAACTTTCATACTATGACAAGTCTTGTTTTTCATCATTTCAAATAGTTATGTGAAATGTCTACAAGTTTGGTATAAAGTAAACAATTCTTTCAACATGATTTTGGCGAAAAAAGGAAGCAAATTATCTAGAACTGGTTTGAATAGTGGCACATTTTAACAAAACATTCTTTGGCTCAATAATCGTGGGGTTAATCGGGACTTGTCTATAAAAGTGTTAAAAATCATCCAGAAATCAAGAAAAATATCTTCAAAGCGGAAAACTATGCACTCATTTGCCTCCAAAACACCAAATAATACTTTTTGCCACTTCATTGTATGGAACTGTCCCATAGTTAAATGGTGGAAGCTAACATGAACGAATTTTTAATGTTGAACAGTTTCTCAATAAACAAGCAACTGTCCTTATTCACCACACTTGACTAGGTGACTTGGTGAAGAATTTGAAATTTTGAAATTGAACTAACAATCATTATTATAAGTATACTATCTCTTGCAATTTGAGTTCCCCAACGAATCTAGATAATTATTTCTTGATTGTGAAGCTCATTTAGGAGCTGAATTTTGAATACATTTCTATTAGTTTTAAATCTATATTTGGCACCTGAACTCAGTATTCGAACTTTGCATCTTTGCATCGGATTTCAATACGATTTCTGAAATATACAGAAAAAAACGTATCCTGAATTCAGAATGCAAATCAGCATAATTTTTTTACTGTCAATCATGAAGCTTTAATTTTAATTCTGATGTTTTGAATTTCATTCTTCAGTGTTTTATTTTTATTATAATTTTTCACCCGACTTGCAAATTTTAATTTAAGTGTGAATCAAATGAAAAATAATTGACCTTATTCTGAGTTTTCAATTCTGTATCTCCATTTCAAAGCTTAAAATTTTTTAATTCTGCATAAAAACATATTTTCCTTTTTTTTAAAAGATTCAGAAGAATTTAGTTTAAGAACTTCGAATAAATATCAAACAATAACTCTGGATAGTTTCTAAGTTTATTTTTTTCATATTTGGAAAATTATTATTAAAACATTTATAGAAAAGGGGTGTGAGTTTCAAAAATCAATAATCAAATTGTTAATGAATCGCCAAACCAAATTTAAACGATTTCAAAACAGCTTTTCATTTCTATTTTTTAATATTTGTTCGAACCGAAAATCAAGACGTCCGAACTGGATACCGAATCTGAAATTTAAAAACGGAAATACTAATATGATTTTGATAATTCGGAACCAGAACATCTGGAATAAGTTTGATCTCCTTTAAAAGTTAATGTTCAGAAACGAATTTCAATCAACAAGCATACAAAATTTGAAAAAAATGAAGCAGAATTCCGAACCGAAAATTGTTTCTGGAGGTTTTGGCATTATGTATCTCTTAGTTAATATTGATACTTCGAATAACCTTATTCAATGATCAAAATTTGATTAGAAATTTCAAATTTTGAGTGTATCACTTGCTTTTCTGAACCCTCGTGGGGGGATTTGCATGCATATGAACTGAGTTTTTACAATTTTAGTTTGCCAGTTGTATTTACAGCTATTTCTAGCTATTATTTTCCAAAAAGTTTGGCAAGAAATCTTTTTTTTTAATATTATTAAGTTTTAAAGGATTGCATTTTAGCTTAAAATGTAAATCCTGAAGTTTTAATGAATCATTTTTAGTGAAAGTTAGAGAATTTAGGGAGCGTATCTTCTAAAAAAAAATCACAGTGTCTTTATTTGAGAGTATTTGATATCAATTAAAAGAAAAATTCGGCATGTCTGTAAATTTGCCACATGATAGTGGAGTCTATCTGCTATACAACGCACTTTTCACTCAAAAATCGATCGGGGGGACTAGAACAAATTTTTTTTAAGATAAGCAAACAAAATACACAAGTAAATTTTGAAGGTTTTACTAAAAACTTCAAATTTAAATGTAATAAAACTTTTTCCAAAATAAATACAGTGAGCGAAATAAGAATAGCACCACTATGTGTTTTGCTTGTTAAAATATGATTGATTGGAAATCATCAAAGTTTTTTTCTATAAATGGTTTTGAATTGTTTAACGGATAAATCAAGCATAAGTTTAGTTTTTTTGGACGTTGCAATTGGCGTTGAGGACCAAAACTATGGAAAAAGGGTGCGAAATAAGAATAACACCACTTGTGTTTTTCAACGAAAACAAGATTATTTCTAAAAACTTACTGTGTAAAAGTGAATGATAATGCTTCTACGAATTATTTGAATAGATAACTGCATTTTAAGGAGTTTTCAAGAATTCCAAAGATTTTCAAAATTTTTAAAATGGTGTTTTAAGAGATGCTCTTCTAGAACTAAGGAATTTGATATTTGAGCTGTAATTCTTTACCAAACTACTTACTTTCTTCATTAAAATGACGTGAAATGATGAATTAAACATTTTCGGTTTATTTTAAATCAGAAAAAGCAGATTGGAATTCATAAACTTAGATTTTTCAGTAAACATCACTTTTTCTAGTTTCAAGTCATAGATGGCAGCACTATCTTGCTGTTAAAACCAAATTTAGTCTCAATATGGGTTTTTCAGGTTTATTTAGGCCATATTCATCATTTCGAGGTAGTTTTCCAATACAGTTTTGTTTGAGTTCACGCTGCAGAAATCTTTTCCGGATTTGCAAAAAAATCATCAGAATATATAGCCGCCAAAATTCCTGCTCATCTCAACTTCAGATTCAATTTCAAATCATACCAATAATACTGCCAGTTATCTGGTTCATCAAACTCCATCGAAAAGTACAAAATTATTCGGATTATCGGTCAAAGAAATTCACTTTTATCGGTCCTTGATGAAATTTTTTTTTTATATTGTGATCTTGGAATTTACAAGGCGGTCATGCGGTACCAAGTACTTATTTCCTGACCAAAATCATCCAGCACACCTGAATTAATCCCAGCTATATGAAAATGGGCATCGATTCGGTTTAATTACAAGATAGTGCTGCCATCTATGACTTGAAACTAGAGAAATAGCGTTTGACTATTTAAAAACATTAGTATTTTTAAATTTGAAGCCTGTTTTTTTATCCAAATTCAGCCTCAAATCTATGTTTCGTCAATTTGCATCATACTAATGAATGATAATGAAGAAATAACGCAGTTTGATAAATTATTATAGCTCAAGTATCAAATTCCTAAACGCTAGAGGAGCATCTCTTAAAACCCCCTTTAAAACCTTTGGAGATCTTTAAAATTCTAGAAAACTCCTTAAAATACAGTTATCTATTCAAATAATTCGTAGAAGCATTACTATTCACTTTTACACGGTAAATTTTTAAAAATTATCTTGATTTTGTTGAAAAACACAAGTGGTGTTATTCTTATTTCGCACCCTTTTCTCCATAGTTTTGGTCCTCAACGCCAGTTGCGACGTCCAAAAAAAGTAAACTTATGCTTAATTTATCCGTTAAACAATTCAAAATAATTTGTAGAAGAGAATTTTGGTGATTTTCAATCATTCACATTTTAACAAGCATAACACATAGTGGTGCTATTCTTATTTCGATCACTGTATAAACTCAAAATATTTTGATAAAAAATATTATAACAAAATATGTGACAAAATTTCGAAAAAAAAAATTTAAAATTGAAATAAAATGTCTTAAGACACCTCTAGGAATAACTGGCAATACAGAAGAATATTTACAAAACCATAATTAAAGAGGTGAATTTTCAATTATAGAAGAGTGTCCCACATCAAATTGCATTACGGAAAAAACGCTGTAAAAAAATATCTAGAAGATCGATTCTTTTCAGACTTTCAGACAATATACTTTAAACCTTTTTTGATCTTTTGGTGTAACTCTAGTTCAATACCATATTCGTGCAATCGCAAATTTGACCAAATTGTACCGAAAAAAAATGCGCAACATCGCATGCGAAAACGACTTCTTCTATACGGAAACCAACTTTTCTTCATTTTTTTCTCAAACTTAACCTTTTTGAGACGCTCAATTGAGAATGCTTTGCATCCTTTGGCATCCTTTGAATAGTTTTACGAATAGAAATAAGTCGGAATGGTACAGGCAGAAGCATGATGAATCAAGTATGGTGGTCTCACATATCAAATCGCACGTCCAGCCACGTCCACCGGTTCCCTCGTCCAAAAGGGCCAAAAACTCCATCTGGTTTTCCCAAATGATACCCATCAGAATCAGATCTGGATTACTTGATTCGATCTTCTGGAGCAGCGATGGCAACAGACGGGGGTCCTCCTGAAGCAGCTGTTTCATCTCGATGAAGATCAAATGTTCCTGCAGGAAGGCCAGCCGCTTCTCGGACGATGGAATGTCATACTTCGCCATGTCACCATCCGACTCGATGACTTTCTGCTGCTTCCAGAGAGCTCTTGGAAGAAAATAGTGTTGAATAAGCATAAATATGTTATAAGTAATGGATAATTAATGTTACTCCCTGCTACCGGCAAAACTGGCACCGTCGTCTATTGTTCCAGCTTTGTTTACCAGCCCGGAACTCAGCCGGAAGAATTTTTTTTTTCTTGTATGGATTACATTTGCAAAAATCATGGCTAAATCTTTATCTTAGCAATATATAGATGATTTGCAAAACTCCGTGTTTTACAAAAATCAGAGCACCTGGCATCCCGGCCAGTCAGCAGCCAAGCCAACAGCCAGTTGTCAAATTTCAGCTGCGTTTCGCCCACACCGCAACATTCAACCCTCGTCTACTTTTTGCCAAAGTGAGACCACCATATCTAGATTCATCATGAGCAGAAGTCCACCCTACAGCTTAGTTTGAAGTGGTGAAGCTTATCATTGTCTGATAAATGTTTGAGTCACATAACGAGGTTTCTGAAACTATAAACTTTATACAAATCGGTTGAGAAACAAGGGAGATATGGCGATCTTCAACGAGAAGTGTCCAATTGACATCAAGGTGGTCTGATAAGGGAGTTTTTTGTCTATTTAGGCTTTCAGGGTGCGTTCATAAAAAACTAATAATTAAAAATAAAAGATTTCAAGAATTCATTGAGGGTTTCAAAAGATTTTTTTATTTTGAAGCTCTTGAATCTTTAAAGATACAAACCGCCAAACTTCCAATAGTGCTATATTGTCACTAAAAAGCAAATTAAAGTCAATATCAATTTTGTTGTTAAGAAGTTTGTAAAACTTTTTGTATAAATAGTAAAATTCAAGATAAATACACAATGGCCCGATAAGGTTTTTTTGCGTAAAAATTAGCTTAGCTTAGCTTAGCTTGATTGACTACTCACATCCACCTTTAAACATTGAGCCCGAAATGCTTTATTATAAATTTTTAGTTATAAGTTAATATTGAACAATTCCGTTGAATTTCCTTAGTATGCTTTTCAACTCTTTATTGGTACAACAATGATATTGAATCAAATGCATTTCGAATCCCATGGTCGCAGGAGTGGCTCAGTAGAACGAATTCTACATCGCCAATGGTTGCTACTCCGTGATTGACCGAGGCCACCAATTTTGTTCAAAGGTCAAATGAATGGTGTCTGGGACTGACAACACATTCACAATGCCCAAAACTGATGCTCTCTCTTTAATCATCAATAACGGCGCCGGCCACGTCCTAGTAGTCAATAGATAGTTTGGAAAGAGGAGAGAGGGATGAAAGAAATAATTCGTGCCTTAGGACCGAGGTCACCTCTGCATCCTAGCAAATAATTTTGTTCTGGGGAGTGGGTAAAAGGATGTAATCTGAAGACACTTTTGATTAGTGTGATCTGATTCTTACAATTCAAGTAACTTAAAAGTGAATTTGAAAAAACACCTAACTTAAATCCCTCAATAACAAGCTCGTATCCTATACTAGAATTTCTATCTTGTCAATGAGGGGGCTCTTCATTTTAAGTAACCTCTAACAACAGAAAACCAACCTGTTACTTTTCTTTTAAAATTTAAAACAGAGCGGTTGAAAATAAATAACTGTCAAGCATGCATCTTTTTATTCAAATATGCCTATTCATACACCACGTTCGCATATCCATGTCGTATCAAAAACTGTCATGCTGATTTTCAAAGATTCATGAAGAAAAATGTTGAGCTTTGAAAGATAAATTACTAATGTTCTTTGAAACAGTAACACAAATTTTTTCAATCCATATTATTGAGCTGAAAGCTAATCTATTTTCGATACCCTACCATAGTTTCGCTCATTTGTGTAGCATTCTAATATCTGCTCACTCTAAAAAACTTGACAATACATTTATTTTTGTGCTCTTCGATGATCTTTAACACGGGCTAAATAGAAACATGGCCCCAAAACAAATAAAAAAATTGCTTGAGTCTTTTTAAAGAAAAAAAAAAGTAATAATACCATTTTGAACGATTTGTTAATGATAAACACAATCGGGCGATATTTCGAAAATTAATTTGTTTGACTGTATAAATTATGAGAACTCTACGAAAGCAAAATTGAATTTATGCATGCTTCACTAGTTTTTCATTGTATACAATTGCACCATTGAAAACCATTAATGATTCATTAAAACTTTAAGGTTGAACAAAGCAATTTAATCCAGATCAACCAAATAAAATCATATCAAAATCATAAGTATCTGTATATATCTGAAGCTTGGAAATTTTAATATCAATCATTTTTTTGAATTAGAAGGTTTTTAATACAAATACTTAGCTTAGATCGGTGTTGTTTTGATGTTCCCGTACTCCTTAAAGATCTTGAAGAAAATCTCTCTTCGATCGCCGGTAGGTCATTTAAATTGCGCAGAAAAAAAAACAATCCAAACCACTTGCTGCTCTTACAATCAACCACCAAACTCGTTCAAAACACTTCCGATGATAAGTCTTCCAGTAGACATCCCCGATAAGGTTTTTTTGCGTAAAAATTGCGTATAAACTCTTTTCAGGTGAACTTGCATTCGTTGGTCTCCATGCCAAAATGTTTCAAATAATGCCACTTCACGTCAATTCACTCTTTATAATTTATCTACTGTGAATAAAAAAATTTTGGCACTTAATTGCTTGGTTGAAGTGCGTTTATTTGGGAGAGTGCCGTGCGCCAAGCGATTAAGCACCTTCGTTAATTGCTTGAAAAGTACGGTTTTTACACCACGTTTTAACATTTTTTTGTGATCGTGAGCACGGTCCAAAGAGGGGTCTCTATTTCGATCAAAAAACGAAGATTATCTTAGGCTATTCCGATTCAATATTCCCTAAAAAGTTACCAAATTTTGATACCCTTATCGAAGTTCTGAGCCGCAATATTTTTTTTTTTCATCGGATCAGTAGATTTAAAATGAACTTATATTTACTGTTCTATGAATTAATGAAACCGTATTTTTAACCAAGTTTTGTTTCGATTTTCCAAAATTATAAAATTGAAAAAAATGAAAAATTCAAATTTCCCTATAAAATGCTATTGAAAAGTACATTCTTTATTGCTTGAGTAATTAGAAAACATATTCGTATATTTGTTAGATAAAGGTTAACATTCACATCTCAAATAATTGTCATTTCCATGACTGACGATGGTAACTTTTGCAACGATAGTTTTGTTTCTTCCTGTTTTTCGAGTTCAAGCTTATTTTCCTTGATGATTTTTTTAGTTTAACAAGGAATAATCTAATATTTCTTTCTTTTTTCTTTACAGCAACTGCAAGGCGACGATCTAGTAAACAACACCTCCAGCAACTCTACCTCCATATCGGCATCGGATGAGCACCGAGTGAAGCAATTAGTTGCTGCTGAGTTAGCCAAACAAACCCGGCCGTGATTAGAAACTTAAATCAAATGTTTTTTTTTTTTCAAATCAGCTCTCCTGTTTTTAACTAACTTACAAACGCTACAACCAAGTGGAGTAGTTACCCATCGTGTTACGATTTCCAGTGCTGATAAACCTTGTTAGAAAAATAAAATTTTATTAGAACTACCAATAAATCCAACCGGAAAATATGATTTTGTTTCCTTTTTGTATTTATGATTTTGTTCAAGTCGTATGCAATAAATAACCTTCAACTGTCTGAACCGTTTTACAGATGCATTCCCGGGAAGGTATCAAGATTTGCCCAAGAAGGACGGATATGTGCCGGTGTACATTCGCGTAGGAAACACGCCCTTGGAACAAATCAACCGGGATTTGGCTGCGGCCTTCCAGGACAGCAATGCTCGTAGCATTCGAGGAACATTGATCCAGGTTGTTTTCCATTAACTAGAAATCCATTCATAATACTTAATAGGTAGTTGATTGTTTCAACATTTGATTTGCAGCAACTTAACCGCAATACACGTTTCTCGTCGGAATCGAGCAGCGCCTCGAGCGAGGAAATTGGAAACATCATTGCCAAGGGAATGCGTGCCCACCTGCGAAACCAGACTGATCCCAATTCCAGCTCCAACGAATCGAACTCATCTGAGCAAATCGGAAATGAAATAGCATCGCTCAAGGCAGCTTTGGCCACCAACAAAGTAAACTAACAGTTGATAAGGGCCTAAATACCCCCGACTACAACTCTGCTCCAAGACCGGAGCAATTCACTGCCAACAGCACTTCTATGGAGAGCAGAATGTGATTATACAATAAAAATAATAATAACAATTATGATTATCAAGTGAAACTTAGTTGTAATGCGCGTACTTCCACTGTGAGTTTTTCGAATCTTCGGGTCATCATCGATGCAATCTTTTCCTACTGAATTCAGCAAACACGCTGCTCTAGAAAAAATCCCACCGATAAGGGGTTTCGTCTCTTTTAAGCTAACTATATTAGTAAATAAATCGTAGAATTAAAAACGACGTGTTTTTAATATTTTTGATGACCATAAACTACACAGAATCTCTGATCGAATGTTTGAACAAAAGTTTTTTTTTTAAATCCATGAATAAGAATAAAAACTGTTAAGAATGTCAAAAATGTCAAAAATGAAAAAAATAACAAAAATGACAAAAATGACAAAAATGACAAAAATGACAAAAATGACAAAAATGACAAAAATGACAAAAATGACAAAAATGACAAAAATGACAAAAATGACAAAAATGACAAAAATGACAAAAATGACAAAAATGACAAAAATGACAAAAATGACAAAAATGACAAAAATGACAAAAATGACAAAAATGACAAAAATGACAAAAATGACAAAAATGACAAAAATGACAAAAATGACAAAAATGACAAAAATGACAAAAATGACAAAAATGACAAAAATGACAAAAATGACAAAAATGACAAAAATGACAAAAATGACAAAAATGACAAAAATGACAAAAATGACAAAAATGACAAAAATGACAAAAATGACAAAAATGACAAAAATGACAAAAATGACAAAAATGACAAAAATGACAAAAATGACAAAAATGACAAAAATGACAAAAATGACAAAAATGACAAAAATGACAAAAATGACAAAAATGACAAAAATGACAAAAATGACAAAAATGACAAAAATGACAAAAATGACAAAAATGACAAAAATGACAAAAATGACAAAAATGACAAAAATGACAAAAATGACAAAAATGACAAAAATGACAAAAATGACAAAAATGACAAAAATGACAAAAATGACAAAAATGACAAAAATGACAAAAATGACAAAAATGACAAAAATGAGCAAAATGACAAAAATGACAAAAATGACAAAAATGACAAAAATGACAAAAATGACAAAAATGACAAAAATGACAAAAATGACAAAAATGACAAAAATGACAAAAATGACAAAAATGACAAAAATGACAAAAATGACAAAAATGACAAAAATGACAAAAATGACAAAAATGACAAAAATGACAAAAATGACAAAAATGACGAAAATAACAAAAATAACAAAAATGACAAAAATAACAAAAATTACAAAAATTAAAAAATTACAAAAATTACAAAAATTACAAAAATTACAAAAATTACAAAAAATGACAAAAATGACAAAAATGACAAAAATGACAAAAATGACAAAAATGACAAAAATGACAAAAATGACAAAAATGACAAAAATGACAAAAATGACAAAAATGACAAAAATGACAAAAATGACAAAAATGACAAAAATGACAAAAATGACAAAAATGACAAAAATGACAAAAATGACAAAAATGACAAAAATGACAAAAATGACAAAAATGACAAAAATGACAAAAATGACAAAAATGACAAAAATGACAAAAATGACAAAAATGACAAAAATGACAAAAATGACAAAAATGACAAAAATGACAAAAATGACAAAAATGACAAAAATGACAAAAATGACAAAAATGACAAAAATGACAAAAATGACAAAAATGACAAAAATGACAAAAATGACAAAAATGACAAAAATGACAAAAATGACAAAAATGACAAAAATGACAAAAATGACAAAAATGACAAAAATGACAAAAATGACAAAAATGACAAAAATGACAAAAATGACAAAAATGACAAAAATGACAAAAATGACAAAAATGACAAAAATGACAAAAATGACAAAAATGACAAAAATGACAAAAATGACAAAAATGACAAAAATGACAAAAATGACAAAAATGACAAAAATGACAAAAATGACAAAAATGACAAAAATGACAAAAATGACAAAAATGACAAAAATGACAAAAATGACAAAAATGACAAAAATGACAAAAATGACAAAAATGACAAAAATGACAAAAATGACAAAAATGACAAAAATGACAAAAATGACAAAAATGACAAAAATGACAAAAATGACAAAAATGACAAAAATGACAAAAATGACAAAAATGACAAAAATGACAAAAATGACAAAAATGACAAAAATGACGAAAATAACAAAAATGACAAAAATGACAAAAATTACAAAAATTACAAAAATTACAAAAATTACAAAAATTACAAAAATTACAAAAATTACAAAAATTACAAAAATTACAAAAATTACAAAAATTACAAAAATGACAAAAATGACAAAAATGACAAAAATGACAAAAATGACAAAAATGACAAAAATGACAAAAATGACAAAAATGACAAAAATGACAAAAATGACAAAAATGACAAAAATGACAAAAATTACAAAAATGACAAAAATGACAAAAATGACAAAAATGACAAAAATGACAAAAATGACAAAAATGACAAAAATGACAAAAATGACAAAAATGACAAAAATGACAAAAATGACAAAAATGACAAAAATGACAAAAATGACAAAAATGACAAAAACGACAAAAATGACAAAAATGACAAAAATGACAAAAATGACAAAAATGACAAAAATGACAAAAATGACAAAAATGACAAAAATGACAAAAATGACAAAAATGACAAAAATGACAAAAATGACAAAAATGACAAAAATGGCAAAAATGACAAAAATGACAAAAATGACAAAAATGACAAAAATGACAAAAATGACAAAAATGACAAAAATGACAAAAATAACAAAAATGACAAAAATGACAAAAATGACAAAAATGACAAAAATGACAAAAATGACAAAAATGACAAAAATGACAAAAATGACAAAAATGACAAAAATGACAAAAATGACAAAAATGACAAAAATGACAAAAATGACAAAAATGACAAAAATGACAAAAATGACAAAAATGACAAAAATGACAAAAATGACAAAAATGACAAAAATGACAAAAATGACAAAAATGACAAAAATGACAAAAATGACAAAAATGACAAAAATGACAAAAATGACAAAAATGACAAAAATGACAAAAATGACAAAAATGACAAAAATGACAAAAATGACAAAAATGACAAAAATGACAAAAATGACAAAAATGACAAAAATGACAAAAATGACAAAAATGACAAAAATGACAAAAATGACAAAAATGACAAAAATGACAAAAATGACAAAAATGACAAAAATGACAAAAATGACAAAAATGACAAAAATGACAAAAATGACAAAAATGACAAAAATGACAAAAATGACAAAAATGACGAAAATAACAAAAATGACAAAAATGACAAAAATTACAAAAATTACAAAAATTACAAAAATTACAAAAATTACAAAAATGACAAAAATGACAAAAATGACAAAAATGACAAAAATGACAAAAATGACAAAAATGACAAAAATGACAAAAATGACAAAAATGACAAAAATGACAAAAATGACAAAAATGACAAAAATGACAAAAATGACAAAAATGACAAAAATGACAAAAATGACAAAAATGACAAAAATGACAAAAATGACAAAAATGACAAAAATGACAAAAATGACAAAAATGACAAAAATGACAAAAATGACAAAAATGACAAAAATGACAAAAATGACAAAAATGACAAAAATGACAAAAATGACAAAAATGACAAAAATGACAAAAATGACAAAAATGACAAAAATGACAAAAATGACAAAAATGACAAAAATGACAAAAATGACAAAAATGACAAAAATGACAAAAATGACAAAAATGACAAAAATGACAAAAATGACAAAAATGACAAAAATGACAAAAATGACAAAAATGACAAAAATGACAAAAATGACAAAAATGACAAAAATGACAAAAATGACAAAAATGACAAAAATGACAAAAATGACAAAAATGACAAAAATGACAAAAATGACAAAAATGACAAAAATGACAAAAATGACAAAAATGACAAAAATGACAAAAATGACAAAAATGACAAAAATGACAAAAATGACAAAAATGACAAAAATGACAAAAATGACAAAAATGACCAAAATGACAAAAATGACAAAAATGACAAAAATGACAAAAATGACAAAAATGACAAAAATGACAAAAATGACAAAAATGACAAAAATGACAAAAATGACAAAAATGACAAAAATGACAAAAATGACAAAAATGACAAAAATGACAAAAATGACAAAAATGACAAAAATGACAAAAATGACAAAAATGACAAAAATGACAAAAATGACAAAAATGACAAAAATGACAAAAATGACAAAAATGACAAAAATGACAAAAATGACAAAAATGACAAAAATGACAAAAATGACAAAAATGACAAAAATGACAAAAATGACAAAAATGACAAAAATGACAAAAATGACAAAAATGACAAAAATGACAAAAATGACAAAAATGACAAAAATGACAAAAATGACAAAAATGACAAAAATGACAAAAATGACAAAAATGACAAAAATGACAAAAATGACAAAAATGACAAAAATGACAAAAATGACAAAAATGACAAAAATGACAAAAATGACAAAAATGACAAAAATGACAAAAATGACAAAAATGACAAAAATGACAAAAATGACAAAAATGACAAAAATGACAAAAATGACAAAAATGACAAAAATGACAAAAATGACAAAAATGACAAAAATGACAAAAATGACAAAAATGACAAAAATGACAAAAATGACAAAAATGACAAAAATGACAAAAATGACAAAAATGACAAAAATGACAAAAATGACAAAAATGACAAAAATGACAAAAATGACAAAAATGACAAAAATGACAAAAATGACAAAAATGACAAAAATGACAAAAATGACAAAAATGACAAAAATGACAAAAATGACAAAAATGACAAAAATGACAAAAATGACAAAAATGACAAAAATGACAAAAATGACAAAAATGACAAAAATGACAAAAATGACAAAAATGACAAAAATGACAAAAATGACAAAAATGACAAAAATGACAAAAATGACAAAAATGACAAAAATGACAAAAATGACAAAAATGACAAAAATGACAAAAATGACAAAAATGACAAAAATGACAAAAATGACAAAAATGACAAAAATGACAAAAATGACAAAAATGACAAAAATGACAAAAATGACAAAAATGACAAAAATGACAAAAATGACAAAAATGACAAAAATGACAAAAATGACAAAAATGACAAAAATGACAAAAATGACAAAAATGACAAAAATGACAAAAATGACAAAAATGACAAAAATGACAAAAATGACAAAAATGACAAAAATGACAAAAATGACAAAAATGACAAAAATGACAAAAATGACAAAAATGACAAAAATGACAAAAATGACAAAAATGACAAAAATGACAAAAATGACAAAAATGACAAAAATGACAAAAATGACAAAAATGACAAAAATGACAAAAATGACAAAAATGACAAAAATGACAAAAATGACAAAAATGACAAAAATGACAAAAATGACAAAAATGACAAAAATGACAAAAATGACAAAAATGACAAAAATGACAAAAATGACAAAAATGACAAAAATGACAAAAATGACAAAAATGACAAAAATGACAAAAATGACAAAAATGACAAAAATGACAAAAATGACAAAAATGACAAAAATGACAAAAATGACAAAAATGACAAAAATGACAAAAATGACAAAAATGACAAAAATGACAAAAATGACAAAAATGACAAAAATGACAAAAATGACAAAAATGACAAAAATGACAAAAATGACAAAAATGACAAAAATGACAAAAATGACAAAAATGACAAAAATGACAAAAATGACAAAAATGACAAAAATGACAAAAATGACAAAAATGACAAAAATGACAAAAATGACAAAAATGACAAAAATGACAAAAATGACAAAAATGACAAAAATGACAAAAATGACAAAAATGACAAAAATGACAAAAATGACAAAAATGACAAAAATGACAAAAATGACAAAAATGACAAAAATGACAAAAATGACAAAAATGACAAAAATGACAAAAATGACAAAAATGACAAAAATGACAAAAATGACAAAAATGACAAAAATGACAAAAATGACAAAAATGACAAAAATGACAAAAATGACAAAAATGACAAAAATGACAAAAATGACAAAAATGACAAAAATGACAAAAATGACAAAAATGACAAAAATGACAAAAATGACAAAAATGACAAAAATGACAAAAATGACAAAAATGACAAAAATGACAAAAATGACAAAAATGACAAAAATGACAAAAATGACAAAAATGACAAAAATGACAAAAATGACAAAAATGACAAAAATGACAAAAATGACAAAAATGACAAAAATGACAAAAATGACAAAAATGACAAAAATGACAAAAATGACAAAAATGACAAAAATGACAAAAATGACAAAAATGACAAAAATGACAAAAATGACAAAAATGACAAAAATGACAAAAATGACAAAAATGACAAAAATGACAAAAATGACAAAAATGACAAAAATGACAAAAATGACAAAAATGACAAAAATGACAAAAATGACAAAAATGACAAAAATGACAAAAATGACAAAAATGACAAAAATGACAAAAATGACAAAAATGACAAAAATGACAAAAATGACAAAAATGACAAAAATGACAAAAATGACAAAAATGACAAAAATGACAAAAATGACAAAAATGACAAAAATGACAAAAATGACAAAAATGACAAAAATGACAAAAATGACAAAAATGACAAAAATGACAAAAATGACAAAAATGACAAAAATGACAAAAATGACAAAAATGACAAAAATGACAAAAATGACAAAAATGACAAAAATGACAAAAATGACAAAAATGACAAAAATGACAAAAATGACAAAAATGACAAAAATGACAAAAATGACAAAAATGACAAAAATGACAAAAATGACAAAAATGACAAAAATGACAAAAATGACAAAAATGACAAAAATGACAAAAATGACAAAAATGACAAAAATGACAAAAATGACAAAAATGACAAAAATGACAAAAATGACAAAAATGACAAAAATGACAAAAATGACAAAAATGACAAAAATGACAAAAATGACAAAAATGACAAAAATGACAAAAATGACAAAAATGACAAAAATGACAAAAATGACAAAAATGACAAAAATGACAAAAATGACAAAAATGACAAAAATGACAAAAATGACAAAAATGACAAAAATGACAAAAATGACAAAAATGACAAAAATGACAAAAATGACAAAAATGACAAAAATGACAAAAATGACAAAAATGACAAAAATGACAAAAATGACAAAAATGACAAAAATGACAAAAATGACAAAAATGACAAAAATGACAAAAATGACAAAAATGACAAAAATGACAAAAATGACAAAAATGACAAAAATGACAAAAATGACAAAAATGACAAAAATGACAAAAATGACAAAAATGACAAAAATGACAAAAATGACAAAAATGACAAAAATGACAAAAATGACAAAAATGACAAAAATGACAAAAATGACAAAAATAACAAAAATGACAAAAAAGACAAAAATTACAAAAATTACAAAAATTACAAAAATTACAAAAATTACAAAAATTACAAAAATTACAAAAATTACAAAAATTACAAAAATTACAAAAATTACAAAAATTACAAAAATTACAAAAATTACAAAAATTACAAAAATGACAAAAATGACAAAAATTACAAAAATTACAAAAATGACAAAAATGACAAAAATGACAAAAATGACAAAAATGACAAAAATGACAAAAATGACAAAAATGACAAAAATGACAAAACTGACAAAAATGACAAAAATGACAAAAATGACAAAAATGACAAAAATGACAAAAATGACAAAAATGACAAAAATGACAAAAATGACAAAAATACAAAAATTATAAAAATGACAAAAATTACAAAAATTACGAAAATAAAAAAAATTACAAAAATTATAAAAATTATAAAAAATAAAAAAAAAATACAAAAATCACAAAAATTACAAAAATGACAAAAATTACAAAAATAAAAAAAAAATACAAAAATTTTAAAAATTACAAAGAATTAAAAAAAATACAAAAATCACAAAAATTACAAAAATTACAAAAATTACAAAAATTACAAAAATTACAAAAATTACAAAAATTTAAAAAATTAAAAAAATTACAAAAATGATAAAAATTACTATAATTACAAAAATTATAAAAATTACAAATATTACAAAATTACTAAAATAACAAAAATAACAAAAATTACAAAAATTACAAAAATGACAAAAATTACAAAAATTACAAAAATTACAAAAATTACAAAAATTACAAAAATTACAAAAATTACAAAAATTACAAAAATTACAAAAATTACAAAAATTACAAAAACTACAAAAATTACAAAAATTACAAAAATTACAAAAATTACAAAAATTACAAAAATTACAAAAATTACAAAAATAACAAAAATTACAAAAATTACAAAAATTACAAAAATTACAAAAATTACAAAAATTACAAAAATTACAAAAATTACAAAAATTACAAAAATTACAAAAATAACAAAAATAACAAAAATTACAAAAATCACAAAAATCACAAAAATGACAAAATTACAAAAACTACAAAATTTACAAAATTTACAAAATTTTTTAAATTAAAAATTTACAAAATTTACAAAATTTACAAAATTTACAAAATTTACAAAATTTACAAAATTTACAAAATTTACAAAATTTACAAAATTTACAAAATTTACAAAATTTATAAAATTTACAAAATTTACAAAATTAACAAAATTTGTAAAATTTACAAAATTTACAAAATTTACAAAATTCACAAACTTTAAAAAATTTACAAAATTTACCAAATTTACAAAATTTACAAAATTTACAAAATTTACAAAATTTACAAAACTTACAAAATTTACAAAATTTACAAAATTTACAAAATTTACAAAATTTACAAAATTTACAAAATTTACAAAATTTACAAAATTTACAAAATTTACAAAATTTACAAAATTTACAAAATTTACAAAATTTACAAAATTTACAAAATTTACAAAATTTACAAAATTAACAAAATTTACAAAATTTACAAAATTTACAAAATTTACAAAATTTACAAAATTTACAAAATTTACAAAATTTACAAAATTTACAAAATTTACAAAATTTACAAAATTTACAAAATTTACAAAATTTACAAAATTTACAAAATTTACAAAATTTACAAAATTTACAAAATTTACAAAATTTACAAAATTTACAAAATTTACAAAATTTACAAAATTTACAAAATTTACAATATTTACAAAATTTACAAAATTTACAAAATTTACAAAATTTACAAAATTTACAAAATTTACAAAATTTACAAAATTTACAAAATTTACAAAATTTACAAAATATACCAAATTTACCAAATTTACAAAATTTACAAAATTTACAAAATTTACAAAATTTACAAAATTTACAAAATTTACAAAATTTACAAAATTTACAAAATTTACAAAATTTACAAAATTTACAAAATTTACAAAATTTACAAAATTTACAAAATTTACAAAATTTACAAAATTTACCAAATTTACAAAATTAACAAAATTTTTAAAATTTACAAAATTTACAAAATTAACAAAATTTGCAAAATTTACAAAATTTACAAAATTTACAAAATTTACAAAATTTACAAAATTTACAAAATTTACAAAATTTACAAATTTACAAAATTTACAAAATTACAAAATTTACAAAATTTACAAAATTTACAAAATTTACAAAATTTACAAAATTTACAAAATTTACAAAATTTACAAAATTTACAAAATTTACAAAATTTACAAAATTTACAAAATTTACAAAATTTACAAAATTTACAAAATTTACAAAATTTACAAAATTTACAAAATTTACAAAATTTACAAAATTTACAAAATTTACAAAATTTACAAAATTTACAAAATTTACAAAATTTACAAAATTTACAAAATTTACAAAATTTACAAAATTTACAAATTTACAAAATTTACAAAATTTACAAAATTTACAAAATTTACAAAATTTACAAAATTTACAAAATTTACAAAATTTACAAAATTTACAAAATTTACAAAATTTACAAAATTTACAAAATTTACAAAATTTACAAATTTACAAAATTTACAAAATTTACAAAATTTACAAAATTTACAAAATTTACAAAATTTACAAAATTTACAAAATTTACAAAATTTACAAAATTTACAAAATTTACAAAATTTACAAAATTTACAAAATTTACAAAATTTACAAAATTTACAAAATTTACAAAATTTACAAAATTTATAAAATTTACAAAATTTACAAAATTTACAAAATTTACAAAATTTACAAAATTTACCAAATTTACCAAATTTACAAAATTTACAAAATTTACCAAATTTACAAAATTTACAAAATTTACAAAATTTACAAAATTTACAAAATTTACAAAATTTACAAAATTTACAAAATTTACAAAATTTACAAAATTTACAAAATTTACAAAATTTACAAAAATTACAAAAATAACAAAAATAACAAAAATTACCAAAATCACAAAAATCACAAAAATGACAAAATTACAAAAACTACAAAATTTACAAAATTTACAAAATTAAAAATTTACAAAATTTACAAAATTTACAAAATTTACAAAATTTACAAAATTTACAAAATTTACAAAATTTACAAAATTTACAAAATTTACAAAATTTACAAAATTTACAAAATTTACAAAATTTACAAAATTTACAAAATTTACAAAATTTACAAAATTTATAAAATTCACAAAATTTACAAAATTAACAAAATTTGTAAAATTTACAAAATTTACAAAATTTACAAAATTCACAAACTTTAAAAAATTTACAAAATTTACAAAATTTACAAAATTTACAAAATTTACAAAATTTACAAAATTTACAAAATTTACAAAATTTACAAAATTTACAAAATTTACAAAATTTACAAAATTTACAAAATTTACAAAATTTACAAAATTTACAAAATTTACAAAATTTACAAAATTTACAAAATTTACAAAATTTACAAAATTTACAAAATTTACAAAATTTACAAAATTTACAAAATTTACAAAATTTACAAAATTTACAAAATTTACAAAATTTACAAAATTTACAAAATTTACAAAATTTACAAAATTTACAAAATTTACAAAATTTACAAAATTTACAAAATTTACAAAATTTACAAAATTTACAAAATTTACAAAATTTACAAAATTTACAAAATTTACAAAATTTACAAAATTTACAAAATTTACAAAATTTACAAAATTTACAAAATTTACAAAATTTACAAAATTTACAAAATTTACAAAATTTACAAAATTTACAAAATTTACAAAATTTACAAAATTTACAAAATTTACAAAATTTACAAAATTTACAAAATTTACAAAATTTACAAAATTTACAAAATTTACAAAATTTACAAAATTTACAAAATTTACAAAATTTACAAAATTTACAAAATTTACAAAATTTACAAAATTTACAAAATTTACAAAATTTACAAAATTTACAAAATTTACAAAATTTACAAAATTTACAAAATTTACAAAATTTACAAAATTTACAAAATTTACAAAATTTACAAAATTTACAAAATTTACAAAATTTACAAAATTTACAAAATTTACAAAATATACCAAATTTACCAAATTTACAAAATTTACAAAATTTACAAAATTTACAAAATTTACAAAATTTACAAAATTTACAAAATTTACAAAATTTACAAAATTTACAAAATTTACAAAATTTACAAAATTTACAAAATTTACAAAATTTACAAAATTTACAAAATTGACAAAATTTACAAAATTTACAAAATTTACAAAATTTACAAAATTTACAAAATTTACAAAATTTACAAAATTTACAAAATTTACCAAATTTACAAAATTAACAAAATTTTTAAAATTTACAAAATTTACAAAATTAACAAAATTTGCAAAATTTACAAAATTTACAAAATTTACAAAATTTACAAAATTTACAAAATTTACAAAATTTACAAAATTTACAAAATTTACAAAATTTACAAAATTTACAAAATTTACAAAATTTACAAAATTTACAAAATTTACAAAATTTACAAAATTTACAAAATTTACAAAATTTACAAAATTTACAAAATTTACAAAATTTACAAAATTTACAAAATTTACAAAATTTACAAAATTTACAAAATTTACAAAATTTACAAAATTTACAAAATTTACAAAATTTACAAAATTTACAAAATTTACAAAATTTACAAAATTTACAAAATTTACAAAATTTACAAAATTTACAAAATTTACAAAATTTACAAAATTTACAAAATTTACAAAATTTACAAAATTTACAAAATTTACAAAATTTACAAAATTTACAAAATTTACAAAATTTACAAAATTTACAAAATTTACAAAATTTACAAAATTTACAAAATTTACAAAATTTACAAAATTTACAAAATTTACAAAATTTACAAAATTTACAAAATTTACAAAATTTACAAAATTTACAAAATTTACAAAATTTACAAAATTTACAAAATTTACAAAATTTACAAAATTTATAAAATTTACAAAATTTACAAAATTTACAAAATTTACAAAATTTACCAAATTTACCAAATTTACAAAATTTACAAAATTTACCAAATTTACAAAATTTACAAAATTTACAAAATTTACAAAATTTACAAAATTTACAAAATTTACAAAATTTACAAAATTTACAAAATTTACAAAATTTACAAAATTTACAAAATTTACAAAATTTACAAAATTTACAAAATTTACAAAATTTACAAAATTTACAAAATTTACAAAATTTACAAAATTTACAAAATTTACAAAATTTACAAAATTTACAAAATTTACAAAATTTACAAAATTTACAAAATTTACAAAATTTACAAAATTTACAAAATTTACAAAATTTACAAAATTTACAAAATTTACAAAATTTACAAAATTTACCAAATTCACAAAATTTACAAAATTTACAAAATTTACAAAATTTACAAAATTTACTAAATTTACAAAATTTACAAAATTTACAAAATTTACAAAATTTACAAAATTTACAAAATTTACAAAATTTACAAAATTTACAAAATTTACAAAATTTACAAATTTACAAAATTTACAAAATTTACAAAATTTACAAAATTTACAAAATTTACAAAATTTACAAAATTTACAAAATTTACAAAATTTACAAAATTTACAAAATTTACAAAATTTACAAAATTTACAAAATTTACAAAATTTACAAAATTTACAAAATTTACAAAATTTACAAAATTTACAAAATTTACAAAATTTACAAAATTTACAAAATTTACAAAATTTACAAAATTTACAAAATTTACAAAATTTACAAAATTTACAAAATTTACAAAATTTACAAAATTTACAAAATTTACAAAGTTTACAAAATTTACAAAATTTGCAAAATTTACAAAATTTACAAAATTTACAAAATTTACAAAATTTACAAAATTTACAAAATTTACAAAATTTACAAAATTTACAAAATTTACAAAATTTACAAAATTTACAAAATTTACAAAATTTACAAAATTTACAAAATTTACAAAATTTACAAAATTTACAAAATTTACAAAATTTACAAAATTTACAAAATTTACAAAATTTACAAAATTTACAAAATTTACAAAATTTACAAAATTTACAAAATTTACAAAATTTACAAAATTTACAAAATTTACAAAATTTACAAAATTTACAAAATTTACAAAATTTACAAAATTTACAAAATTTACAAAATTTACAAAATTTACAAAATTTACAAAATTTACAAAATTTACAAAATTTACAAAATTCACAAAATTTACAAAATTTACAAAATTTACAAAATTTACAAAATTTACAAAATTTACAAAATTTACAAAATTTACAAAATTTACAAAATTTACAAAATTTACAAAATTTACAAAATTTACAAAATTTACAAAATTTACAAAATTTACAAAATTTACAAAATTTACAAAATTTACTAAATTTACAAAATTTACAAAATTTACAAAATTTACAAAATTTACAAAATTTACAAAATTTACAAAATTTACAAAATTTACAAAATTTACAAAATTTACAAAATTTACAAAATTTACAAAATTTACAAAATTTACAAAATTTACAAAATTTACAAAATTTACAAAATTTACAAAATTTACAAAATTTACAAAATTTACAAAATTTACAAAATTTACAAAATTTACAAAATTTACAAAATTTACAAAATTTACAAAATTTACAAAATTTACAAAATTTACAAAATTTACAAAATTTACAAAATTTACAAAATTTACAAAATTTACAAAATTTACAAAATTTACAAAATTTACAAAATTTACAAAATTTACAAAATTTACAAAATTTACAAAATTTACAAAATTTACAAAATTTACAAAATTTACAAAATTTACAAAATTTACAAAATTTACAAAATTTACAAAATTTACAAAATTTACAAAATTTACAAAATTTACAAAATTTACAAAATTTACAAAATTTACAAAATTTACAAAATTTACAAAATTTACAAAATTTACAAAATTTACAAAATTTACAAAATTTACAAAATTTACAAAATTTACAAAAATTGCAAATATTATTAAAACATTTATAATAACATAAAATGCAAAAATTAAAAAAAAATACAAAATTTACATAATTTACAATATTTACAAAAATTACAAAATTTATAAAAACTACTTATATGACAATAATTACAATTACAAAAATAACTAAAATAATGAATATCTAAAATAACAAATTACTTCGAGGCACCCCTAAATCAAGTCCGATTTAAATGAAATTTTGCACAGGTCAGTTTTTTGAGCCAATCTATAAAATGTTTATGATTTGTTTTCAATATTCGATGATGGAATTTTTACCATACAATCACTGTCACCCTGCTTAGTCTACAGTCTTCACCGTCAAATACGGTACAGATTTTAAAAAATAACCAAAATTTATTATTAGTCAACTTTTTCCTGTTCATTCAATTAAAGATTCGGGTTTCTCTTAAAGGTTCTATTAAAATAGGTAAATGCGTAGAAAATAAATTAAGTTCGAAAGAAAAAAAAAAGCAACAAAATGTCATAACTGTTTCTGGAAGGTTGTTTTGAAAGTTTCTGATATTGGATTTTTTATTTTATTGTACCACTTTGTTTTAAACTGCATAACATTTTGACTTAAGCTTCCACACTTGAAGATTAAAAATAAGTCCTCCAAATCCAAACAGCTGCAACTTGCCATTTCTTGAACCAATTTTCATCAAATTACTTAAGTTAAGTTGCTTGGAATGGGAATTTTTGATGGTTGATCTCTTATTAACAACCTATTACACAAATTTGAGCACGTTTTTTTAAATAATAAGGCAACTTTTTAAAAAATGTTTCAACTTTGCTCTGATGCTCTGAAGGTTATTTCGAGCAAATGGTTACAAACTATTTTCAATACTTTCTACAATTCTAAATCTTTGATTTTCCTACGAATAACAAATGAATGAAACTTTTTTTTTTGGAAAAATTAAAAATTTGAGTAAGGTTTATTTTTTCAACAATAACATACAGTTTATTATCTTTACCATGTTTTTTATTCGATCAAAATCAAGGCTTTTTCAGCGCCACAAAATAAGTCAAAATTTGTTTCTTGAAATTGGTAAACTTAGTAGAGATTTAAACTAAGGGTTTGATTTTAGTTCGTTTATTTACAGATTTTTCGAATTTATTCCTAACTTTATCGCACGAACAAATCATCGAGAAAAATACCGAAAACTTCATCACATCATCTTGAATGAAGCTTGAACGTCGTAAACGAGCAAATAAATCTCACCGGGACGACTAATAACACGATACGACATCCTTGGCTTCCTCCTCCAGGGTGAGATTTGTGTCCGGAGAAAATCTGCCATGAGAGGTGGTTACCCAGCCCATAATGTCCGGGGAATGACGGGTGGTTTATTTAATTAGACTCCTAGCTGGTTCCTTACCGAGACAGGTCGGCACGTCGAAACATCAAAAGGTCAAGCAAATCTTTCCATTGAAGGACTTCCATGAAGGAGGATGGTTTAACCGGAAATTTTTGTCTACGGAATTTTTTATGTCTGCTCATATTAGAATCGTTATTTGTTGATTTAAATATTAATCTCTCGATTTTTTCTTGGGTTTATATATTCCTTTAAACATTTATTATGAAAATTGGCATAAATTTAAACTAGAAGGTCTGAAAACGTTTCAAAGCTGATCCACCCTGAGGAAAAGTTGAACTATTACTCTAAACAGACTGAAAAAAAATCACTTTACAACATCGTGGGGCGTATTCTCAATTCCGAACGAAGCCAGCCCTCTGAAAGCGGACGATATTTTCTTGCTGTAAACTGAAAAGCAATTACATAATAATTATTGACAAGCCCAGCACCACCATAACCATAGCATCGTCTGGCAAATTTGACGGACTTGAACAAAATTCCCAAGAGGGGGGTTCAACTGATACTTAATTCACTCGCCATGTAAGCGATAGGCCAACAACGGATGCCAAGTTGCCCACCTTCTTTGCTAGTTTAGTACTGAACTTGGCATGATGTCAAACCCTTTAAGGGTTCTTACGCACTGCTGAGATTTTATCTATTAGACCTAGACGTACATAGTTGTTGTCATCAATTTAAAATTCTTTGATAAAAATGTGCTCACGTGTACTAAGCTGACGTTCCATTTAAATTTTTCAGTTGCTATTCAAATACCTTTTGTAAATTTCTCATGACTGACCTACGCGTGTGTGTATGTAGTCCCTTGAGAAATTATAAACAAAATCGGATCGTTTCCACTTATTGGTTGGTATATTAAAAAAAAAAAAAGGACCTATGCGTACGCAATCTGCCATGTTATGAGTCTCCAGGGAGCCCTCACGAAAGCGCACCTTCTTGACAGCAACACGTCAAACAGCAACGATCAGTCGGGACAGAACTAAGTCACTGAGACAGCAAACCTCAAGTTCAACTTGTTTCAAAATCAGTAGGTAGGTCTACCTATCATTAGGTGCCGCCGGTCGTAGTGGATCAACCGCTGAGATAAAACGAAATGAGAATCAAACAAAAAACTGCGTACAAGTCGTTCCGTACTGGGACAAGGAAAAATTGGTAAGGTATCTTGAAATAATTTACTGGTTGAAGATGTATCGTAAAAAGTGCTCGGATCAAAAAGTGGTCAAACAAAATTACGTGTAGCTTGAATATTTTTGTTATTAATAAATCAAAGTATCTTTTTTTTAGAACTTCAACATGTATAAAAGACGGAAAAAAACACTCAGATTTGATTTCGGTCGACCTTGTCAAAATGGTGGTCTTTCGTTTGACGCCGGCCATCAGATTTTGTACCTCACCTTATCCACTTTCCTCGCCTCAGAACGCTAATAACAGTTTGTTGAGGTCTATTTAAGGTTATGCTCAACTATCACCCAATATTTTGCCGGAAGGGAGGGGGGCGAGAAGGTTCTTATCCATGGGCACAACCTGAATGCTGACAGCGGCATACCACTCTATAGCCTTTTTTCCATAATGGCAGGATGCCAAATCTGGTCAAAACAGCACAGACAAGTCATATTTCTTCAGAAAAAGGCAGCAAACGCTTTTTAAGACACTCTTTCACGTAAATTTCCTATTTGACGGTCTTGGTTGTAAAGAAAATTTCACTTTTCAAGCAACAGCACAGGTACAGATAGCTTGCCAAACGAAATATTTCTTGGCAAACTTTGATAGTTCCATATGCTTGAAAATGTCTGCCACCATTCCTCTTCAAGTTGCTGTATACACTTGTCCATCCTGAAAGCTGTCTAAAGTCTGCCTTGGTGTAGGTTTCGTTGTCTTTTACCTCGCAATGTAACTTTGTCAACAATGTTGTAAATATATAGCTTCCAAGATCTTGTTTTTACCGTAAGGTTTTGCTTATCGTTGCGATTGGGAGTCACTCCTTTCTTATAAGTTGATTTTGTATCCTTGTTGGGTTCCTGCCACCGCGACCAGATGTTAGATCTTTTTTTGGTTTATCCCCTATTTAATGCCACTAATCCAGATGGATCTCTATGATTGATCTCTATGATTGATTTCAATTGAGTCAGTTTCTTGTTGGTTAGCATTTTCCCAATCTGGAAAAACAACACGAATGAAGTTTACAACCTTCTTGGAAGTTATAGAATATATTTCGGAAGGATCTAATATATGTACCTTTTCCGAGCAGTTTTCTTCTTTTTGATATAAGACAATGGCAGTCACACAGAAGATACTCCGAAGATTCCTTCTCAGCCCTGAAAAATCGACATACGTCAGAATGACTCTTGCCTATTAGTTTTGGATGATAAAGACATTCACAGTGACCTGTTATTAGTCCTTTTTCGATTTGTAAACATTTGGAACCATCAAACGCTTCGATTGTCTTGCTCCTAAAATGTCCTTCCAGTTTTTTCAATCATTTGTTTTTAATATTTTTGAATTCCATTTTAAGAAAGCGCCGAGCAACGCTGCAAAAGGGTTCAGGACATACAAGCGGTGTTAAGGGTCCCTGTCTAGCTTACATGTCTGCTTTTTTATTACCGTCAACTCCGCAGTGTCCTGGTACCCAAAGTAACTGATTTTTTTGAGCAAGTTTTTTAAGTGCCTCAATACATTCCCATACTTGTTTTGATTAACATTTCATTGACTTTAAAGATTTAAGTGCTGCTTGACTATCTGAACAAACTGCTAGGTATATTTCCATACCCGTAGTTCCTTTCCAAGCACAAATAGGTTTGAACAGGCAGTGTTGACTGGACTAGTACCATGCTTATAAAAAGAACCATCTATGCAAGCTTGGGAGGATTTACAATCAAAGCCACTCCAACAAAGGGATGTCCCCAAGGTGGGGTTCTATCACCGTTGTTGTGGTCATTGATCGTAGAAGACCTCCTAAACAAACTTGTATCTATGGGTTTCGAAGTTATTGGCTTTGCAGACGACGTAGTAATAATAGTTCGGGGAAAATATGAGAATGTGTTGTCAAACAGAATGCAATCTGCACTTAACTACGCACTATTCTGGTGCAGGGAAGAGGGACTGAACATTAACCCTTCCAAAACTACTGTGATAGCATTCACTACGAGACGAAAAACTGCACTAAAACCACTAACATTAGACGGGGAAGTGCTAAACTTCGAATCACAGGTGAAATATTTAGGCATCATACTAGATTCAAAGCTATCATGGAATCCGCAGATAGAGCATGTAATAGCCAAGGCTACAATAGCTCTATGGGTTTGCCTCAAAGGAGTAGGGAAAAAATGGGGACTAAGGCCGAAAATTATCCATTGGATATTTACAGCTATAATAAGACCCAAAATCTCGTATGCTTCTTTAGTGTGGTGGACCAAAACTGTGCAAGCTACGGCCCGGAAGAAACTAGCGAAGCTTCAAAGAATAGCAACCCTAGCTATAACTGGCGCTATGCGAAGCACATCAAACGAGGCTCTGAATGCACTACTAAATATACTGCCACTACACCAATTTATTGAGTTAGATTCAGAACGTAGTGCCTTGAGACTCTCCAAAAACAAAACTCTCTATGAGGGGGATCTTACAGGACACCTAAAAATCCTAAAGATATTTAAAATAAACTCACTTATTGTGAAGAACGATGACTGGATGGAACCCGTTTTCAACCTAGACATACCATACAATGTAACTATCAATAATAGGGACGTGTGGGAGTCAGGTTGACCTGCGGTTCCTTCCGGATCAATAAAATTCTTTACTGATGGGTCTAAAATGGATAATAGAACTGGGGCAGGGGTCTTCGGACCTAGACTCAGGATCTCAATTCCTATGGGAAACTGGCCAACAGTATTCCAAGCAGAAGTTCAAGCAATTTTAGAGTGCACTTTAGCCTGTTTGAAAAGAGGATACAGGTACACAAGTATCTATATATTCTCTGATAGTCAGGCCGCTCTTCGAGCACTAAGTACCTTCACATGTTACTCCAAGCTAGTATGGGAGTGTATTGTTGCACTAAGAAACCTGACCATACGGAACAGAGTATTTTTATTCTGGGTTCCAAGCCACAGCGGTATCCTAGGGAACGAAGAAGCAGACCAGCTAGCTAGGGAAGGATCTCAGGGCCTGTTAATTGGACCTGAACCTTTCTGCAGAGTATCTAAGAGTGCCTTGAATATGGAACTCAAGAACTGGGAAAGCACCACTATTGTCTCCAACTGGAGAACAGCAGAGGGAGCAACTCAGGCGAAAAGATTCATTGAACCAAGCGCACGACTCTCCAAAAACATGTTGAACTTAAGTAAGCACGAGTTAAGTACTTACACTGGTCTATTGACAGGACACTGTCCAACAAAACAACATCTCAAAAGGATAAACATTATTCAAAACGACGACTGTCGGTTCTGCGGGTTCGAAAAAGAAACTGCAGAGCATCTCTTATGCAACTGCTGCGCCCTCCTTAAGAGGAGAGAGCGTGTTCTTGGGGCAAAGTTAATAAGCGCACAAGACATATGGTTGCATATCAGCCCTAAGAAGGTTATATCATACATCTTTGATATCATACCCGATTGGGATAAAATGCTTAGTCAGCAATCAACTGTCACTTCAACCCATAGTGCAGGTGAGCCTGATAGCATACAGTAACGCGGGGTAATTACCACAATAGATCAACTACTGGTCGCAGTGGGCTCTCCCCTACAAGGAAAAAAAATAGGTTTGAACATACGAGAATGGCGAAAATTTCGGCTTGAAAAAGTGTCACCCAATTTCGGCGCAGATCAGCTGCATATTCATTTTTGATCCATCAGCATAGAATACAAGAGATCCTGCTCTCAATTCGGGACCACCTGAGTACCATTTACTACGATTAAGTTCTAAAACACTGAATGAATGATTGGAAATTGGTTCAACCAATGTACAACCCTAACTATGGCAAATAATTGGATTTATTTTTTATTTGTCGAGAATTTTAAAGTGTCCTCTGTTGGCTTACTTTAATAGTAATTTGATGTTTTCTAGCCTTAAAGCTTGCTTTTTTGCTTCAAGTTGAGCACATTGAAAAATTGAGAGGTGCCACAACATTGCTTCCATGGATTCCGCATAGCACCTGTTATGCATAAGAGTTAAGTTCGTAAAAAGTTTTTGTGAGGTCTTTTCTTCTGTATTAGGCCGCCACACGATAGCTGCATAGGTAATTCTTGGATCCCTAATGGCCGATTAAATATATCCAATATATCATCCTCGGTTTAAATCTCCATTTTTTACCAAAAGTTTATTTGCTGATCCATAAGGCCTTAGTAGTTTTTTCATATGTCTGTTTTATGTGAGCTTGGAACTAAAGAAACTATAGTAAACAAAGAAGCGCAATCTGAACCCTTTTGAAATAATGAGCTTGCAACCCTGCTGTAGGGCTGCTTTAAGACTGCTTGGTTTTGCTCGATTGGAATGACACTGACAGAAAATCAAAAAATTCCAATCGTGACATTTCGTCTCTTTGTTTACTATAGGCTCGTTACTTGGAACCTTCAGTTAGAACTAACGGTATTCTTAGAAGCTAGGTTCTTCTTTTTACGGATACTACACATTCCAATTAGGCTTTTTTTTATCAAGTACAACACCTGAAAACTCAGTTTTTTAACGGAGACTTAACGATTGTTCGTTCAGTTTTAATGTACCCAAATCTAGCTTGGTTTTCCTTGTAAAAGGAATGCTTGTTTTTTTAGAAGAGATTACTGTTAGTTCTTTTTGATCACTCCATTTTTGTCACGTATTGCAGGGCTCCTTGCATTCTATTCATTAGAACTTCGGGAAATTTTCCTCGAACAAGTATCACTTTATCATCAGCGAAGCCAATTACTACGTAACCTAAGTTTTCTAAAACCGATATTAAGTCGTCTACTATCAAAGACCATAATATCGGTGACAGTACCCCGCCTTGAGGACAACTTATGGTTGCTTTAATTGATATAAAAAGCAAAGCAAGAAGACTGTAATTTTTCGATTCGGATACGTTGTACTGATCCATTTTATGGGCTTGTGATATAGCTCAGTTGGCAAGTCAGTTGCTTTCTGAGCCGATGTCTATGAGTTCGAGCCCAAGAGTAAACATCGATCACAGTTTTATCGGATAAGATTTTCAATGACTGTTCGTCAACTGCATCGTTGATATGAGTCGCGAATGACATAAAGATGTTGAAACAACGATAATCGAATCCATTTTGTAACATATAATGAATAATAATTCTTTTTGTAACAGATAAGTTCGCATTGCCCTTTAAATTGATTTATGGGAGGCGTTATCAAAAGGTCCTTCATTTATGTCAAGAAATTTCCGCAACAGCAATTTTTTTTATTCTTTGGACAGAGAACATGCATTTCATATTTGAACTGAAACGAACAGAGCTGGATGCAAACAATACTGAAGTTCAGCGCTTAAAAAGCAGGTCCAGATGCGTGGCCATCGTTGAAATTACATAAGTAAAACAACAAAAAATCATCATAACCATCTCTTCCCATCTCTCCCGACTTGCGATTGTGTATAACTTTCAACTTGAGCTCAGTCGTCAAAAATCCTGGTATACATAGTAGATGTAGATTGCCACTTCAATTCATTAAAATATTGATGTTCTACACTATAGTTGATGAATTTTTAAATGGGATCCTCAGATTGCACTACGGATTATAAAAGCGTGGAACCGTGAGTCAATTCGACATGGCGCAAGCTAGTTCTCCTAGCGAGTTGAAAGAGTGGGCTCTTTCGCCATGTTTGCCATACAAAAGATGTGAGAAAGTCAAAAATTCCCGTGCCATGATCCTTGTGCTGCGTAAACGGAATCTCCTGTTTTGGTAACCAAGTATTACCGGTTAACTCAGCAAGGACATTGGTGACCCTAATGTAGGCTTGCCAGATACTTTCTGAAAAAAGCGGGACATTTTACGAAAATAAGCGGGACATTGCCGAAAAAAGCGGGACATTTAAGACTTTTAAAAAATGTTAATTGTATAGCAAAACGTATACGTATACCATTAGCCAAAGTTGTTCATAGTACACTAAGGATTTTTTCAACGTGAATTGATTTTGCTCCGTTTTTCTTACATGACTTCTATTTATTTATACGTTTTTTTGCCATATGCACCATAATTTTTCACAGTTCTCCCGAATCAACACGATCTTTGAGAGAAAATACTTCAAGTCGTACATGTAAACGGCAGATTCGATACATCGTAAAAAATCTTTGTGTAATTTGTATAAAAATTTGTTTGTTTGGCTATTTGTTTAAAAATTTGAAAACTCAAGAAAATTTCCATCTTTACATACTTGAGACAACTGAGTCGAAAGAAATGTGACTTAGACCATATGTTTTTATACAATGGGATAATGTGCTCCAAGAAGGCTTAACTGAAACAGAATCTTACTGTAATGCTAAGACCTTATATAAACTATGAAAAATGCTGATTATTTTGAGAAAAATACATATTTGAAAGATTTTCTGTGTTGAACCAATGAATTCAAATTGAGACTTAAGTTAGATTTTTCCAGTGTAAGTCAGTGAACTTTGTAAAAGTTTTTCAAGAAAAAAAAGCGGGACATTTTGAGGAAAAAGCGGGACAGCGGGACATTCAACAAAAAAGCGGGACATGTCCCGCTTTTGCGGGACGGATGGCAACCCTACCCTAATGGTCTGTCAGCGCAACCAATAAAGTGTTACAAGTTTATAAAGTGAAACTAGGTTGGTCTATGTGTTGGATAACCTCTTGCTCGAAACTAGTTAAGTGTAACCGGTGCTACAAATAACATGTAACCGACAGACTTCACAAATGTGGTGCTTTTGGTCATATTTAATTTATTTTATTTTATAATTTATTTATTTTCAATCAAGTCCCATAGGATCTTGGATCCTCAAACTCGCTAAAATTCGGTAATTTCATTTGAATAACAAATTTATCTACTTTTAATGTTTCAGAATGTCTACCGTTTCTATTAAATACTCTTTAAAATTAACTATGCTGTTAAGTTCTGCCGACAAACGCTCCCTGAGTCCCTTTTTATTCAAAATATTTTCAATTTCCAAAGGTAATTGATTGCATTAAACGAAACCTAACACTTTACAAAAAATTACTATAATAAGAGGAATTATAAGTAGAAGGAGGGGGTAATATACCCCATCAACAAAAAGGGCGTCAAATTGGACAGTGAGAAATACCGAGCGATCACTGCCCTTATAGGCGCCTACAAAGTGTTGTCTAATGCCACAAGCAAACGGATTCGTAGTAAGTCATCAGGCCGGCTTCATGGCGGAACTGTCAACGAACGGATCAGATCTCCACACTACGGCAAACCCTAAGAAATGCCGTGAACAACAAGTCTCTGTGCATCATCTACTCATCAACTTCAAAGCCACATACGAAACGATCGACCGTGACGAGCTATAAAAATGATGGACGAGAACGGCTTTTCCGGGAAGCTGACCAGACTGAACAAGGCGACGATGGATGGAACGCAGTGCTGTATGCGGATTTCGGGTGAATTGTCGAGTTCATTCGAATCACGCAGGGAGCTTCGACAAGGCGATGGGCTATCCTGCATGATGATCAACGTGGCGCTAGAAGGTGTCATTCGACGAGCGGTGGGTGAGATACGGGATCCACTCAACTTATCTGGAGGGGTGGAGGAGACCTACCGCAAACTGAAACGCGAAGCAAGTATTGGGTTATGATTTATACGTCCAAAACGGAGTAATAACAGTAAAAACAAGGTCACGATCGACGGCGACGAGCTGGAGCGGAAAGTCGTGCCTACTATGGACTCCACAAGCAACTGCAGTCGTGAAGACTTAGCCGTCGCACCTGTACACAACGCTCATTAGACCGGTTGTCCTCCACCGGCGCAAGTCATGGATATTCCTCGAGGAGGACCTGTGTACACGAGCGACGACTGTTAAGAATAATCTTTGGCGGCGTGCAGGAGAACGGAGTATGGAGGCGAAGCGCGAGTATGAACCACGAGCTCGCTTGACTCTACGGCGAACCCAGAAGGTGGTGAAGGCTGGACGGATACGCTGGGCGGGACATGTTGCAAGAATGTCGGACGACTGTCCAAAAGAGGTGTTCGCTACGAATCCGGTAGGAACGAGGCGAACCGAACAGGGGCGCAATGAGCGAGGAATTTTCTGGAAACTAAAACTCTAGAAATCTTTAGAGGTCTAAACACGTACCGAACGCAGACATTCAATGCAACTTGGGTCGATCTCGGAAACTGATTTTACCATTAGAAGTGATATACCTATCATGAGGGAGAACAAATGTTCGATAAAGTTTGATCTTGGGTGGTATGTCCAAGTGTCTCGTGTCAGTATTTAGCTATTTTAGTTATGCGTATACTTTTAAACGCTGATATTGGATGCATGCTCCAATAGAGGTTATCAAAAAAAATAATAACTTTACTATTTATTTCACCAACAAACATAAGTTTTTCATTATTAAGCAATAATTCTGGAGGTGTAAGAGTACTTTTAGGACGTAAAGTATTGAGGCCAGCTGCACGAAGCCAGCTTTGTCCTGTCCATTATCCGTTACGATTAGTGCGAGTTGTCCAGTGTCCACTCTTGTAAAAGGTATCGGCCGAACTTTCGTAAATAGTTTTTTAATGCTGCCGGAAGTGTCCGAGTAGCATCGGAGCTGTGTATTGGTGGACTCACGCTGGAGAGGTGCTACCTCAACGTTGTTTTAGTAAATGGGAGTAGATTGATCTTATTGTTAGGATATCTTCTGCAAAGTGAATCACGGGGGCACGGGATAAGATGAGAGATAGAATGTCATATGTGGGGATAAGTCTTGACCTTCTTCGAAGAGGACATCATTAGGAAAAGGGTATTTTGAGTTACAGAGACAACCCTCGAAGTTGAGTGACTGCGTTACAGGATGAATCAGTTCGGTCGGTACGAGTTGTAGCGTAAAGTAATGGACGTATGCTGCGACGCTCACCTGGTACTTCATTGACTTCATCTTATAACAAGGAGAGGTCAGTTTTTACGTCACAAAAGGAGAAGTACGATCAGGCTTTGAGCTGTTGACAAAAGAGCATTGATAGAGTATATGCCGATGGAGCATTTGTCAATCACTATGAGATGGGAACTGAACATTCCATAAGTGTCATTTTCATGAAAAGCTTCCTTTTCCGGATTTACAAAATAAAAAATAAGTACCTCTTTTTCGGATTGTGTGCCGTTTGATAAATTTTTAGATTTACTTATCAGAAACAAGGCGGTGTCAATTCACAAAGTAGCTTTTTATTCCATTCCAGGGAAAAATTTTCCAGGAATTTTATTGTACTTTTCATGGATCAAACACCCGACTGTCCCATATAAAGCACGTTGTCGTGCGTGGATGCTGCCAAGAGAGTTTCACGTGAGACAGTTTGTTGTTGTTTTTTTTGTTTGTCACAACGCATTTACTGCATGTTGGCCGACCAACCACTGAACTGTCTGCCTGATGGATGTTGGTCACTCGGACAGACAAGACAAGTTTACCCGCTGAACGAACGAACGAACAGGTTGACTTAATTTTGTAACAATTATCGATTATGAATATATTATTAACAACGGCGCGGCCCGTGTGGTGTGACGAATCATGACACCTGACACGGCACGTTGAGGATTTTACTTGTGATCGGCAAGAACACCCGCGCATGACAGTGTTATTTTGTCATCCACGATAATCAGGTCAGTCGAATGACTTGAAAATTTGTCGATCGAGATCACTTGTACAAGATAAGGGCAACCCTACGGAGGAAGTTTCGAGGTAATTTGAGCTAGGGCTTCGAAAACTTGGGGCGTATCTTCAGCGCTAATGAGATGCTGGTAGTCATTATTTTTAATGGCATAAAAATCTAGGCAAGAAAGATTGACAGTTTCTCAGTTTCCTTTATTGAACCCTTTATCTATAACCTACCCTGTATAAAAAAATATGTATAAAAACCACATCTTTTGAAAAGTGAAGGTAGAAATTTGATTCGGTTTTTATTTTTGATGAGGAAACTTGTTTCACAATTCCTATTCTAAAATCCACTCGTTAATGTGATAACCTTCTTGCCATTGCGTGCTAAAAATTTTATAACTTTTCAAATACTCGTGACATGCGATTGATCATTCGTCCACTTAATCAATTAGCCGGAGCCAATTCAATTGATTTATGTGTTTACTTTGCATTTGTTGTCCAGATCGATCGCAAGCGTTCGTTTTTTTTCTCCTTCTCTCATCTTCAAATGGAAACCGTTCATCATCAACTAACACCCAGTTGTCCTCCCACCGAAGCGTGGCACGGAATAGCTTTTTTTTTATTGAGAATTAATTTTTCGATTTCATTCAACGGCATCGCGTGTCCAGCCAATTGACTTGGTTCAATTTGAATAAAAGATTTCATCTTGCCGTTGTCGTCAGCCATTCGCGTGGTTGTCGTCTTCGATTGGGGACTAAACATCGAGACCGAGAGACCCTCTGGGGCTAATTGTCAGTTAGTAACTCCCTGCTGCTGCCTGCTTGCTAAATACTAATGTGAACTTAACGATACGAACGATCTTGTTGAACAAGTTACATTATACTAAGTATTAGGTACCTACACCTGCTTCGCAATTTAGTTATACTGACTACATCGAGAACTAGAGACTAGAGAATGGGGTTTGAATTAACTCTCGGGCTGGCACGTGACCTAACGTAGCAGCAATTAAGGTACCTGTTAAACAATTTAATCGCTGTAAACAACTTATCGTTCAGGGTGATCGAAAATTGTGGCTGAAGGTGGAGCACTGGCTGAAAATCTATGGGAGCAAAGTTGATACAATGTTTCATTTTTTTTAAATTTAAATTGTTTGTGTTGAAATAACAATGCTTTCATATGCGAGGAACTAATAAAAGATGATCAATTCAAAGTGTGTTCAAACTGTTCTTGTACCAACATATTTTGATAACCTTCATAGTTAATACTTTATGAACGAATAATAATTTTCTGTTAAACCAAAGATTTCTCCTCCGCCCAAAATTCATGTGCGCGAAAGTGGGAAATTATCATGTAAAAGTTAAATAAAAACGTAGAGTTACACAGAAGTTTTTTTTCTTTTTTGATAGGAGTTTAAACCGTACCACAAAAGATCAGCTGAATAGTCACATGAGACTTTCTCCCCAACATGAGACTTGTGTATTAACCGATCTGTAAGAAATTTATAGTTTAGGAAACTTTTTAACGCAACTAAGATTTGAAAATGTACAATCGTTCATTTTTACGTTGTCACAGTAAAAATCACAACTGAACCTCGAGTTAAAAAAAGATCGTGAAAATACTGGTTAAGGAAAAAGGCTGTGTCAAATGCTTAAAACAATCCACTATGTGAAAAAAAATGTAAATTAGTAAGCTTAAATTAAGTGCGTGATTTTGCACATCGCAACGAATCCTGATATTGTATCGCTAGAACCGGTATGATATTTCTTTTCTTATTCACACATTTAGCATATTTTTAACCCAGAATCCTATTGATGAAATTGAGCCCATCATTGAGCTACTGCAAGTGTTCTTTTTTTTAAATATTGTAGAATATAGTTTCACAATAAAATTATTAACATTAGAGTAATGCTACTGTATGGAGCACATTCGCGTTAAACGAAAAACGAGATATCCCGTATTTGGTTCGCAATGTTTTAATATAGCTTTTTTTGCGAAAATGATGCTTTAATATACTTAAATCTCAGAACAAGTCATCACTGACTAAAACATTCTGAAAAAAAAATATTGGACAAAATATTCGATGAGCAGCTACCTTCGAACATTTGTTTTCAGTCTCTTGTACGTTAAAAAGTCAATTATGCCCAAATGCGAAAAAATTACTTCGATTATCAAATATGTATTCAAAATTTTTCTACTGTGACTGACACATCTTTGACGATTGATGTTATGATAGTACGGTTTTTAGACTTTGAAAGTTTTTGTGCGCATTATTTTAAAATGTATTTACGAAATGGAAAACACGCGTACTGTTATTTCGACTTCGGTGCTCAATTACATTTTACTCACACGGATTTTTTTTATCAAATTTTCAGCGTTAGGTAGATCAGACAAGGTTGCGAAATCTCATGAGATTGGGATTTTTTTTGAGTGAGATTTTCCATTTCTTAATCTAAGTGTGATGTTAATTAATTTCATCGTAAGCATCACAAACGATTACTGTCTTGAATGTTGACGTTTTCTTAGCCTGAAAGTCATACACAGAAAACTACTTTTTTGAGGTAAGAGATACCAGATGTTTCCGATGAATTATGTCGAAGGAATAAGGAATAATGTTTGCGGATTCATCATCCGTTCCAGCCTGAGGAGCTGAAGAGGAATTGGCAGAGTGACCGCCAATTCTCGATAGTTGCCTAGCTACGTCATCTCTAGATCCCAGAGCGTTCCAAGAAGTATCATCAGCAGCGAAGGCCGGCCCTACGAAGCACACGACACACAAAACACCAGGTGAATAATAAACATAAAAACTCTAATTTTGCAGAGATTGTGTGTTTCATTTTTCCAAAGAGTCCTCGATCAGTAAGAAATTTGTAAAAGCCGACCTCAAGATCGAGCTAGCCAGAAAAGAAGACCTTGTTTCTCCATTGAGTCTCCAGAGGAACGACCAGGGACTCGAGGGCAGACAGTGATAAAAGTCAGAACTAAAACAAGTTTTCCAGTTCAGAAAAGCTGAACTCATCATAGCTTTTTAAACCACTATCAGTTAGACCTAGTGAATGTGAAATGCTTGTTATACAATTTTAAAACATCTTTTGAGAGAATATACTTTTACAAATTCAGTTTAATCAGGTTGATGATAAGAATAAGTTTATTATATTTACGTTTCATTCAATTGAATAAAATTGTATCTTGACCTTCATTTCTATCTATAGTTTGTAAATGAATCGTTTATATTACTGAAAAACGTATGACCACACTTTGTGTTCAAAACATTATTTTGGTAAGATGAATCTCTCTTTTTTTTCTCTGGGAGTGATATTGTGATTTAAATAAAATTAGAAACGTCGCTGGTGCAACAAAACTCATACTTCCGACAATCTAGTACTTCACTTTTCCTTGTCGGAAGTCCGGACGTCCGAAGTTAAATTTAGTGTTGGCGCTATTATAAGTCTCACATCTTGTTCAGTAGGTTGAAGACATGCAATTCAGGAATTTTATCTCAGAAAGTCATGAACTGTTAAATCTGTGAAAACGTTGACTCATTTTTTTGGAAATTTTACTATGGACAAAGAATCACAAATATCGAAATGCCCAAGCCCAAAACTTCTTTATAAAACAATGTTTTCCAGGAAATTATTTTAAATTTCTTATATCTCAGCAATCTTTAAATAAAATAAGCACAATCTGAAAAGTCATTTTATTATTTAGAACATAAGGAAACTCACTTGGAGTCAAAATTTTCACGAAACTACATACATTTATAGAGTTTTAATGTTCATGAATACAATAATTCCATATATTGTAAATCAAATTGTTAAGTTAGGAAACAGATTAGCTACATTTGAACATCTGAACAAAAGTCTAACACCAACGAAAAAACCATTCCAATGATAACGCCTGGCATCCCAGCTTTTGAAACTGGCTGGAATCGATATCATGTGAAACGCATTTATTAGCCAAATAAAATAAAATAATGAAATAACAAAATTTCTCTATCAAATGAAAGTAGCGGTATGCAGCTTTTATTCAAACGGTTGATTTTTTATATTTTATGTTTTACAAAAAATATTTTATTAACATTTAAAACATTTTGATAAAAAAAATCACACACGCGTACGAGAACACAAGCCGGACGGTCGATTCGAGAAGTGCTCTCCAAGTGGTGTTAAAATATCTTTAAAGGATGGGTTTTTCAATTGTGGAACGAGCTGAGTTGAATGTGTCCGAAAAGGAAAATCTGAGAAGCCTAAAGTGAAAGAGTTTTTTTGTTGATTACTGGTGTTTGAAAGATTAGAGAGGTCGAAGTAAAATCAAATTTCAAAACTCAAAATATGGCGTCGCGTCGGCAAACGGGGAGAGTTTGTTTCGATTCCCTTGTATCAATATTCGTGTTAGATTTTAATTTGTTAAGCGTACGAATGTGTGTTAGTGAAATGACGGAAAAGCGCTGCACAATCAGCCGCCGGCGGCTTGCGACTCGTTGCTTGATTTTGTTGTGTGGTCGACTGTAGAAATGTCCCTCCTAAGCGGAGTGCGGGAAGAGGGGGCCTGTATTTTTAATTAATGAATAAGGAAATGCATTTATCAGGATGTCTAGATGGGTGATGAAGAGCACAGAAAGCGGAATTTCAGTTGATTAACCGTGTTAATTTGGCACAAGTGCTGGGGATGAAGGAGTGAATTAAACGCTATGATTGAAACTTATAATACGAAGAAAGGAGATGGGCTTGTTTTCGGTTTGGGTTGTTTGTTAGCGAGTTGCATCGACGTTTCCGAGATCCAAAAAAAACTTAATCAGTCGGGCTCATTGATTTGAGTGTGTGGGTTAAGCCGATTGGTATGGTGTTTATTGAAAGTGTGGGGCATTTGTTAAAAGTCAAAGCAGCATAGGAACTAACTGTATCCTTTTAAAAATTATTAAAATTATATGTTAGTGATTGTATTATAATTACATTTCGTATTACTTTTATTATAACATTATATGCTTATATATTTTTTATTTTATATACTCCTTTATTATATTATTCCTTATTCAGCAGATCCATATATGAAATATCATATATTTTCAGAAGGAATGAATGCATCTGGGGATAACCTGAAGAAACTTTTGCAAGCGGAGTGGGTTGCCAACCATTGTAGGTTTCTAAGGGTTGGATGTCTTCCTTCGACGAACCATCGGCCGTGGAAGCTGAAGAAGTGATTCAAAGGCCAAGCCACACAGACATAGGCAGGACCTTGCTACCGATGGGGGTACCATACATACATACATACATACATACATTTAAAACATTTTGATAAAAAAAATTGTCATAAAATAAAAGCCGCTTTATGTTGACGTTGGCACACATATCATTTCCAAAAGTTATATCGACTTAGGTGATGTTTAAAATTCTATGTAGGAAATTTCTGAAGTAGAAAGCATGGCCGTTGCACCAAAAAGTAGGATATGGTTCAGCTTCCAAAGCATAAAAAATACTCTTCAATGATCTTTATTGTACTGTACACTGCTTTTAAACAATTGTTGTGTACGTTTATTTAAGTCGTGGTTATAAAAATAAAACGAGAAAACCATGCCAAAAAGAGTGTTTAATCAAGTAAAATGCCCCATTTAGCCAATTCGACTAAATTGATCATATCCAACCTAGTTGACCTTTTTGAAGTGATCTATATGAATTCGGAAAGCTTGAAAATTTGATTGGAACATTGTTCCCTCCTATGGTTGTACCAATTTTTTGTAAGGGCTCCTAGTGACTGTTCCGGTCCAAAATGCGTTAGAGCTACTTAAAAACTCATGAGAATAGTTTGGAAAATAGCAGTAGGGGAGAATGAGGATACTTGATCCCTGGGGATACTTGATTCCTTAGCTATATCTCGAAACTGGAATGTCTTACAAAGATCAAATGTTCTAGAAAAATGTGCCAAAATGAGCAAAATAACAATGCTTGTAGTTTACAATATTTTAACAAAATAATTGTTTGAGTAACTGAACTGTGTTTGAAAAATTTCACAAAAAGTAACTTGAAGATGTTTTTTCATCATTTTAAAATGTTCCTTACATGGGAAAATTATGAAAAAAAATATTTGTTCCAATGTATCAATCGTTCGAGCGTAAAATGAACTTCATAATGCCATATTTTCAAAGCAATGGAAAACTCTCAACTTTTTTCAGAGAAAGTTTTCTAAAATGTTGGGTTGGGTACAATTAATTCCCCTTCCAAACGGCATATTCTTCTTCTGAATTGATCGTTATGATTGCTGATTACGAAATTACTAATATTTATCCAAAAACTAATATTTATCAAACAATTGTCTGAAGAAAAGAGCCAAAATAATTAATTTTCTCTTAATTATAAAAAATAGCGCCTTTAAGTATGCAATGTAATTAGCGTTGAGACAAAGTTATAGAGTTTTCTTCTTATGTCTGCTATAAATTGTGAAATGAGTACAAACATGACCAATATAGTCAATTGACATTCTATCTTGGGGTTTTGTTTGATTTTTATACAAGGATTAGGGCTTCCTGAATAAAAGATCCAGTCTCCTTCAATAGGGGATCAAGTCTCCTCTAACTTCAGAAAAATCGCATTTTTTCCACTCCCACGAAAATGCTTCTAGTTCATCAATGGGTTTATGTATCGATTTTTGGAGCATAGAAATTTGAAGTTACAAGCTGTCAGAAAATGTCAAAGATGGCGAGTTGCTAAATTTTTCCAGAAAGATATGGTGAAAATAAGAAAAGGGGATCAAGTATCCCCACTCTCCCCTAATGTTAAGGACTTGTTTTTGGCATGTTCGAAAATCGTCTTATTTCGAAAAAGCCATAAAAAATAAAATTATTTGAAAAAAAAAATCGTTTCAAAAGAGAATCTAATGAGGTTGAAACAAAGGCGCCTAATGATGTCACGGCTTCAATCAATCACTTTTTATTGAAAGGAATAATTTATATAAAAATCAGTGATTTAATCAGTGATTAAAAATTAATATAAATTAACAAAAGTACCTCTATCAAAACAAAAATCTGAATCTATGAAGTTTGATCTTAAATATGAATAAAAGAGGAATGGATATTCTTTAATAATTCAAAATTAATGTATCTTACACACTTTGTACGTCATGCTCTTGAGAACTTTAATGGACTTAGGTGATTTTATGAGTGTGATCATTCTAAAGTTCAACAAAAGTTGATTTATTTTATGTAAATAGCTGAAAAAATTTAAAAAAATAATTCTGAATTATGATGATGACACAATATCTCTATAAAAAATTTGTAAAATCGAGCAATGAATGTACAAATTTTAACATCCTTCGATGCCGTGAAAAACTTTACCCAGTATGATGGATTGGCTTGATAATATTACCTACAAACTTTTTACTGATTTCCTATTGCTGTACCAACACTGTTTGTGTAAAAATATTTTTATAATTCAGTAGGTGTCTGGAATAAAATGCAACAAAATGCAAATCAAAGAAACACCTTGTAAATCTCGTTTCCATGAGCTGGAATATGAATGTTTTGCATCACGCGTTTGTAAACATTGAAATTTCATTCATCCAAACATTTTTTGGTTTCAGCTTGAAGAATTTTTCGAAGTTTTATTTAACGCCTAAATGTATGCAGCATCTTTATTTTCAGAAAATTAGTTTTTGACAGACCAAAAACTTACTGCAATTGGTGTTTTCATGCGTAATGGTCTTTAAGGCATCGCAAATAAATAAAAAACTATAAATTTTCATACGTGTTAATAAGTTTTTTCATTAAAAACAAAGTTTTTGCAAGTTACCCCATTCTATAAGGAGGGTGAAAATCGCATGCTTTTAGAAAATTAAAAATAACTAAAGAAACCAACAACTTTTCTAACTTCGCCAATTTGTTATCCCTTCATTCTTAAAACTTTTGCTGAATAAGGGGTAGGGTTGACTGTGATTATAAATTTTTAGAGGCCATTGAATTTTAAAAATGTTGCATGTTGCCCCAGTTGACAGAAGCTTACCAAGCAAAATTGTTTATTACATTTAAATAGCCAAAATTTTTAAAAAGGCTTTTAATCCCATGTCTTTATCTACAAACGAGCATAGTACTGAATAAAATAATAACTTTATTTAGTTGCATTGACTTTTACAATTATATTCTTATTTGTTTTAGAATCAGTCGAGACTATGAAACTTCATCTTGGTGAATATCATTTTGAATTTCAAACCAAACCATTTTTGCAACTTAAAATTATAAAAGCTAGTCACAGTGGTGCCCAAAAATTTCAAAAGGAAATGTTTTGTACAAAAAAACGCTTTTTTTGTAACCCAATTCACACGAGGTTTGATGCTTTCAATATAAAAATATTCAATAAATTTCAATCTTTACCAAACTTTCGTAATTTGATATTTCTATCAAAGCGTTTGAAACCACTCTTTTTGGCGCTTCGTTAGTGGGAAAATTATTAATGTTAAAAATATTCAAGGATTCGTTATAAATTAAACTTTCAGCAATAATATCGATTTATTTAGTAGCGAAAAAGTGGTGAAAATAGCTCAAGATTTCTCTAATTGGACGACCGAAACCAGAAATTGTGATTTTTTTTTTCGATGTGATGTTCAGCGAATTTCGTTTGACGTCAAAATCGTGGAACGTCACTACGAAATTCCTTATTCTGCTTAGTTGTTACTCACTACGGTGAGTAAATGATTATCGGAAATCTTGCAACTCTGAGATCAACTATCACACTATTATTTTACTAAATATGAGCTTTCTAGAGTTTGTGGGGCCTAAGATTCAGTAATTCTACGAAAATAGAACTTTTTAGACATTTGTTATTCAAACAGCAATATACCAAAAACAAGACAACGCTTATTATTAAAATTTGGCAGCGACTCTGTTAGAATACAAAACAGCATGTATGAAGTTTTTGAAAAGTTCTATCGATGCAAAAAAAAAGTTACGCGAAGTTACAATATTTCAGGCATGAATCAAAAATGGAATTTTTATAGAATTCTTGGAGATTGTTGGAAAAAAATTTTGTTCAATAACCGGTAAATCTATTTGAATCAAAAACTCCAACAACATCGTGGGATTCTGAATTCAAAACACGAATAAATCATCCATTCCTTTTTATTTCTTTTTTTTTTTGTTTGTTCCCTTTGGCTGACATTTTTGACTGATTTGTGAATGGAAATGATATTGTTCCCATGAAACGTCCAAAATCCCATTTTTATGTTCATACCCGAAATATTGTACCTCGCGTAACTGTTTAATTCATCGATAGGATTCGGAAAAACTATAAGATCCAGGATCGGTTCAGGATCAAAATCTTAGTCTGGGATTCGGATTGGAATCAGAACTCAGGATCCGGAAACATGATGCAGGATCAAAACTCAAGAGCAGGTTCCGAAATCAGGATCAGAATCAGGATGAGGAATGGAAATCAGGATCAGAAGACGAGATTCAGAATATGATCTGGATCGAGATGAGGAATCAGGCTTGGGGCTTAGCATTGCAAAACAAAATCAGGGATCATGATCTAGGATAAAAATCCGAATTTAGATCCTGCCTCGAATAACGTCAATATCACAAAAATATTGAAAAGTTAATATGGACGATCCCTTTTGACGACCCCTGACCCAAAACTCAATACCTGAAATCGATTTCCCATCTAGTTCGGGATCTTATCATCCAGTTTCAAAATCAAGATCCGGAAATCAAAGTATGGGTTTCAATATCTGAATACAGGATTTGGGATCAGGATCAGTATCAGTCAGTCAAACAGTAAAAAAAAATATTTGAACAGATTGTCGTTGAATTCACGGTTGTCATCTTTTCAAAAGTAAACAAATAAGACCAACCTATGCGTTTTGATTTGGATCCGGATTAGAGTGTCTTTTTACTCATTAGGAGTTTGTTTAAAAATCCAATAGAAATCTCACATGAAGATCCCTATCGTTTATTATAATCATTATATACACAGCGTAATTTTGTGTTTCATACCATTTGTGAGAAATAAATTTCTAAGTCCATCCGCAACTTGATATTTGTTAAACTCGATTATTTATACGTATTGTGATGTCTTATAATAAACCATCTAATAAGGATATTTAATCTGTCAATAATAATTCGTCTTGTCTAGTTAAGAGTGTCAATGATTAACTGCCCCGAAAAAATCCATTAATATCAAATTCAGTAAAAAACAGTATGCTAAATTACGAGAAAGTTGGACCACTGTCTGAAAATAATGTTGATTTTTTTTTCAAAAGAATACTTACTTCCAATGGTTTGCCTCCGAGGGATATTGGACACGACCACATGGCCCGTTCCGGAAATTGACACAATTGAATCCTTTTTGAGTACATCCTGAAAAGTAAGAAAAACAACAAAAATAAGTATCTTGCTACTAACATGTTTTATGGTATCGAAAATATTCGTCGATTTTATGTTTTTAAAATTATTTCTACATATTTTTTGTTATTTTTTTTGGATTTATGGATATCGTAAGCTCCGTGTCATTCCCAGCCCCCCATTTGAATACGTTTACTAACGTCGACGAAATCTGTAAGTTATCGAATTAATGCATTAAGCCAAAGTTTAATCGCATTCCCACCACCACAACGCAGCCGCCAACAGGGCGCAATCTTTCCGAGTGCATTTAATTTTATCTCCATGCGGAAAACCATGTAAGGGAAATTACCCGCAACGCAACGCCGAAACGCCAACGCCATCGTTCGAGAATAGCCATTTGGGTTGGTTTGCTGGCTGGCGGGCGTAAATTTAATTTTGCACCACACCAATCATATTTAGCTACATTTTCGCACACAAACACAGATACGTATCTGTGTACTTGTAAAGTTACATCCGAACTCGGGGAACCATCCCAAGCTGTGTATGCCATGAACATTTTATGATAATAGCTGGTCAGTAAACAGAAACTTTTGATCCTCATTAAAGGATGGTATTGTGCCTGTAGATGTTCGTTGCATTCAGTACTTTGTTGCTCTGTTTTTGTTTTTGCGTAGCAATTTTGGGTCTTTTGGCTGTAGATACTTTGTAATGCTTTTTGGGTTTGTAAACGTTTAACTGGACACTGTTGGTGAATTTCAACATGAGTTGAACTGAGTTCTGACTTCACCTTTAATGGCTTGTCCTTTTTGATGGAATCGATTGTTTATTTTTGAAACAGGAATGATCAATAAAATTGTTTTTTTTTTCTTGTCGAAGGCGTTGCCGACATAAAGTAATTGGTAATACTTTAATGTGACA